>NC_143026.1:80280000-80415000 GCF_057628025.1 Oncorhynchus mykiss
TTCCTGTAAGGTAGTGAACCCGTGTGGCTATAGAGTGTCTACAGGAGCAGATGCTCGTTTGTGGTTGAGGCTCTCTGAACTCACTCAACTCATTTGCCTAAAGGAAAAATGTTTTTTATTTCCCACGTCTTGACACTAATATTGATATGGAGGTTAGTATCAGTGTATCAGGGAGCCACTCCATCATGTCTCCCCTCTACTTCATTTCCTCTTCAAGTCTGTTGGCTACTGGGGATCCTCTCCATCATGTCTCCCCTCTACTTCGTTTCCTCTTCAAGTCTGTTGGCTACTGGGGATCCTCTCCATCATGTCTCCCCTCTACTTCATTTCCTCTTCAAGTCTGTTGGCTACTGGGGATCCTCTCCATCATGTCTCCCCTCTACTTCGTTTCCTCTTCAAGTCTGTTGGCTACTGGGGATCCTCTCCATCATGTCATCTTCATTTCCTCTTCAAGTCTGTTGGCTACTGGGGATACTCTCCATCATGTCATCTTAATTTCCTCTTCAAGTCTGTTGGCTACTGGGGATCCTCTCTACCATGTCATCTTCATTTCCTCTTCAAGTCTGTTGGCTACTGGGGATCCTCTCCATCATGTCTCCCCTCTACTTCATTTCCTCTTCAAGTCTGTTGGCTACTGGGGATCCTCTCCATCATGTCTCCCCTCTACTTCATTTCCTCTTCAAGTCTGTTGGCTACTGGGGATCCTCTCCATCATGTCTCCCCTCTACTTCATTTCCTCTTCAAGTCTGTTGGCTACTGGGGATCCTCTCCATCATGTCATCTTCATTTCCTCTTCAAGTCTGTTGGCTACTGGGGATCCTCTCCATCATGTCATCTTCATTTCCTCTTCAAGTCTGTTGGCTACTGGGGATCCTCTCCATCATGTCATCTTCATTTCCTCTTCAAGTCTGTTGGCTACTGGGGATCCTCTCCATCATGTCATCTTCATTTCCTCTTCAAGTCTGTTGGCTACTGGGGATCCTCTCTACCATGTCATCTTCATTTCCTCTTCAAGTCTGTTGGCTACTGGGGATCCTCTCCATCATGTCATCTTCATTTCCTCTTCAAGTCTGTTGGCTACTGGGGATACTCTCCATCATGTCATCTTAATTTCCTCTTCAAGTCTGTTGGCTACTGGGGATCCTCTCTACCATGTCATCTTCATTTCCTCTTCAAGTCTGTTGGCTACTGGGGATCCTCTCCATCATGTCTCCCCTCTACTTCATTTCCTCTTCAAGTCTGTTGGCTACTGGGGATCCTCTCCATCATGTCATCTTCATTTCCTCTTCAAGTCTGTTGGCTACTGGGGATCCTCTCCATCATGTCTCCCCTCTACTTCATTTCCTCTTCAAGTCTGTTGGCTACTGGGGATCCTCTCCATCATGTCATCTTCATTTCCTCTTCAAGTCTGTTGGCTACTGGGGATCCTCTCCATCATGTCTCCCCTCTACTTCATTTCCTCTTCAAGTCTGTTGGCTACTGGGGATCCTCTCCATCATGTCATCTTCATTTCCTCTTCAAGTCTGTTGGCTACTGGGGATCCTCTCCATCATGTCATCTTCATTTCCTCTTCAAGTCTGTTGGCTACTGGGGATCCTCTCCATCATGTCATCTTAATTTCCTCTTCAAGTCTGTTGGCTACTGGGGATCCTCTCCATCATGTCATCTTCATTTCCTCTTCAAGTCTGTTGGCTACTGGGGATACTCTCCATCATGTCATCTTAATTTCCTCTTCAAGTCTGTTGGCTACTGGGGATCCTCTCCATCATGTCATCTTCATTTCCTCTTCAAGTCTGTTGGCTACTGGGGATCCTCTCCATCATGTCATCTTAATTTCCTCTTCAAGTCTGTTGGCTACTGGGGATCCTCTCCATCATGTCATCTTAATTTCCTCTTCAAGTCTGTTGGCTACTGGGGATACTCTCCATCATGTCATCTTCATTTCCTCTTCAAGTCTGTTGGCTACTGGGGATCCTCTCCATCATGTCATCTTCATTTCCTCTTCAAGTCTGTTGGCTACTGGGGATCCTCTCCATCATGTCATCTTCATTTCCTCTTCAAGTCTGTTGGCTACTGGGGATCCTCTCCATCATGTCATCTTAATTTCCTCTTCAAGTCTGTTGGCTACTGGGGATCCTCTCCATCATGTCTCCCCTCTACTTAATTTCCTCTTCAAGTCTGTTGGCTACTGGGGATCCTCTCCATCATGTCATCTTCATTTCCTCTTCAAGTCTGTTGGCTACTGGGGATCCTCTCTACCATGTCATCTTCATTTCCTCTTCAAGTCTGTTGGCTACTGGGGATACTCTCCATCATGTCATCTTCATTTCCTCTTCAAGTCTGTTGGCTACTGGGGATCCTCTCCATCATGTCATATTCATTTCCTCTTCAAGTCTGTTGGCTACTGGGGATCCTCTCCATCATGTCTCCCCTCTACTTCATTTCCTCTTCAAGTCTGTTGGCTACTGGGGATCCTCTCCATCATGTCTCCCCTCTACTTAATTTCCTCTTCAAGTCTGTTGGCTACTGGGGATCCTCTCCATCATGTCATCTTAATTTCCTCTTCAAGTCTGTTGGCTACTGGGGATCCTCTCCATCATGTCTCCCCTCTACTTCATTTCCTCTTCAAGTCTGTTGGCTACTGGGGATCCTCTCCATCATGTCATCTTAATTTCCTCTTCAAGTCTGTTGGCTACTGGGGATCCTCTCCATCATGTCATCTTCATTTCCTCTTCAAGTCTGTTGGCTACTGGGGATCCTCTCCATCATGTCATCTTCATTTCCTCTTCAAGTCCGTTGGCTACTGGGGATCCTCTCCATCATGTCATCTTCATTTCCTCTTCAAGTCTGTTGGCTACTGGGGATCCTCTCAATCATGTCTCCCCTCTACTTCATTTCCTCTTCAAGTCTGTTGGCTACTGGGGATCCTCTCCATCATGTCATCTTAATTTCCTCTTCAAGTCTGTTGGCTACTGGGGATCCTCTCCATCATGTCATCTTCATTTCCTCTTCAAGTCTGTTGGCTACTGGGGATCCTCTCCATCATGTCTCCCCTCTACTTCATTTCCTCTTCAAGTCTGTTGGCTACTGGGGATCCTCTCCATCATGTCATCTTCATTTCCTCTTCAAGTCTGTTGGCTACTGGGGATCCTCTCCATCATGTCTCCCCTCTACTTCATTTCCTCTTCAAGTCTGTTGGCTACTGGGGATCCTCTCCATCATGTCATCTTCATTTCCTCTTCAAGTCTGTTGGCTACTGGGGATCCTCTCCATCATGTCATCTTAATTTCCTCTTCAAGTCTGTTGGCTACTGGGGATCCTCTCCATCATGTCTCCCCTCTACTTCATTTCCTCTTCAAGTCTGTTGGCTACTGGGGATCCTCTCCATCATGTCATCTTCATTTCCTCTTCAAGTCTGTTGGCTACTGGGGATCCTCTCCATCATGTCATCTTAATTTCCTCTTCAAGTCTGTTGGCTACTGGGGATCCTCTCCATCATGTCATCTTCATTTCCTCGTCAAGTCTGTTGGCTACTGGGGATCCTCTCCATCATGTCATCTTCATTTCCTCTTCAAGTCTGTTGGCTACTGGGGATCCTCTCCATCATGTCATCTTCATTTCCTCTTCAAGTCTGTTGGCTACTGGGGATCCTCTCCATCATGTCTCCCCTCTACTTCATTTCCTCTTCAAGTCTGTTGGCTACTGGGGATCCTCTCCATCATGTCTCCCCTCTACTTCATTTCCTCTTCAAGTCTGTTGGCTACTGGGGATCCTCTCCATCATGTCATCTTCATTTCCTCTTCAAGTCTGTTGGCTACTGGGGATCCTCTCCATCATGTCATCTTCATTTCCTCTTCAAGTCTGTTGGCTACTGGGGATCCTCTCCATCATGTCATCTTCATTTCCTCTTCAAGTCTGTTGGCTACTGGGGATCCTCTCCATCATGTCATCTTCATTTCCTCTTCAAGTCTGTTGGCTACTGGGGATCCTCTCTACCATGTCATCTTCATTTCCTCTTCAAGTCTGTTGGCTACTGGGGATCCTCTCCATCATGTCTCCCCTCTACTTCATTTCCTCTTCAAGTCTGTTGGCTACTGGGGATCCTCTCCATCATGTCATCTTCATTTCCTCTTCAAGTCTGTTGGCTACTGGGGATCCTCTCTACCATGTCATCTTAATTTCCTCTCCAAGCCTGTTGCCCACCTCAGCAACAGGAGAGACCTTGATGTATCTTTGAAGTGTTGAATTGAAATGTGATGTGACGGCCCAAACTGTGGGTCGACACACAGTCCGCAACGTAGCCTGAATACCGCGTCTAGTCTGGCTCTACCGGTTCACTACCCTAACTGGACATCTGTAAGCCCTGGCTATGTCCCAAACGGCACCCTATCCTCTATATAGTGCACTGCTTTTAACCATAGGGCTAGTGCACTACAAAGGGACTAGGGTGCCATTTGGCATGAATACTAGGCTCCATCCAGAGAGAGGAGGAGGAGTCCTGTCCAGACATGCCCTGTGAATGCAGAGAGAGAAGGCTGTGATGACAGGATTTGTGTCCTGAGAGAAGACAGACATGCTCCATGTTCACTTCACAAGCATTGGCAGATGGCAAGCGTGACAATAAGGTACTGTATGGGGGGAGGGGATGGATTCCTTAAGTGTCTGTGTCATCATTCATGTATGATTCATGTGTCCTGAAAACCTTCTCTGACTTTTCTCACAGTTGATCAAATGACACATGTAGGCAAAGCATTTTAGGCTATTTAAGCTTTATTTGACTATTATTGATAGTTAGCTAGCTACATTTAAGCAGAGCAGAATCATGTATTTGCTTATTGATGATAGCTATAACCAGGAGAGGATTGTGTTAATATAATGCATATAGAATGCAAATATAATGCTGATCCTGGCTATGGACACGTTGAGTGACAGAGTGCCACGGCTGAGCCACAGGCTGAGAGGGACCTGCCTCTGTAATGTGACACATGTCTCCTGGAGTGAGTCCGTGAGAGAATGTGTCACCCAGGCTGTGTGTGTGTCCATGCGTGTGTGTGCTGTGACCCTTCACGTCCCTGCTACGCCCAACCACAGCCTGAAAGACAAGGGGAATTAGCAGAGTTTGAATTTAACAGTGTTTATTAACCCAGTCAAGTGTCCAGCTGTCATTGAAGGATATGTCACCTAAAATGCCATGTTGCCTGGCCCATGGAACTAACAGCTGGCCAATCAAGGACCTAGATTTGGGATTGTCAATTGTTAAATCCACTTCAATCAGTGTAGATAAAGGGCAGGAGTCAGGTAAAATAAAGGATTTTAATTCTTAAGACATTTGAGACATGGATTGTGTATGTGTGCCATTCAGAGGGTGAATTGGCAAGACAAAAGATTTAAGTGCCTTTGAACGGGGTACGATAGTATCTGCCAGACGCACCGGTTTGAGTGTGTCAAGAACTGCAACACTGCTGGGTTTTTCATGCTCAAAAGTTGCCCATGTGTATAAAGAATGGTGCCCCACCACAACTATGGGAAGCATTGGAGTCAACATGGTCTAGCATCCCTGTGGAATGCATTCGACACCTTGTAGAGTCCATGCCCTGAAGAATTGAGGCTGTTCTGAGGGCAAAAAGGGGTGTAATTCAATATTACGAAGGAGTTCCTAATGTACATTCAGTGTACACCTTACCAGGTGTAAATATAAGGCTTGTCACCTTAGCATAAGGGGCAGATTAGGATGTGACACATGAAAGGAAAAACCTTTGTTAGTGATTACAGCATTGCCATAGGGGACAGAATCATATTTGATTTCAACACTTGGCGTGAAACTAAATTGGAATAGATTCCATGTTATCTCATTTCCACATGCACTGTACATTAAAGACATAGCTTTACATGCACACACCAGAAACATACGTCTCCAATCTGTGCTTGTTTCCCAGTACAAACCTGTTTTCACATAAAGTAGGCGTATGTCACAACACACACTAGCAACTCTGTCTAAACAATATGTGCATTGTGTTTCCTTAGTCACCCATCTAATGCTGACAGACTGTTGCCTTATGTAAATCAGCCTTGGAACAGAAGCCCTTAAAGTCTCTCTCTGTGCTGTGTGTGATGTCCCAGCCTTCCTGCACAGCGCTACACTGCAGGTTAAAACCCAGCTCTCTTTGGAGTGGCTCGCCACTGTGACGTTAGCCCTGTTCAACCCTGGTACATTATAATTGCTTCTCTTTTGTTATCAGGCCACATGATCTGGCTTCAACGCTGTTTGTGTTTAATGAATAACAGAAATATAATGTAACACACTGATTTTTTTGGCCACAACACAACATTGATTTTCCTTGATTTGGTCCCAGTCCTCGCTGTGCTGCTCTGTAGCTCCACATGGCCTTGTTGACTCTGGAGTGTACATCCCAAATGGCCACCTATTATCTACATAGTGCACTACTTTTGACCAGAGCCCTTTGGGCTATGTAGGGAATAGGGTTTCATTTGGGACACCTCCATGGCCTGAGGTTAAATGGTTTCTTTTGCTGGGTTCTGTGTTTAAACAGGACAGAGACAGAACAGACTACTAGGTTGCATCTAGTCATTGTAATAACACTGTTTCAGTCCATTCTTCACAATCCACTGACTTGATTACGGTTCCTAGAAAAACATTGGATTCTGGTTCCTTTGATTTGATTATGTTTTTGGTTTTAAAAATTATATTTCAAAATCCCAGAAGAATACACATGAATGCATTATACATCACTTATTTCAAACTGGTCCTCAAATTCACTTCTTCCTAATTCAGATATCCAGAATTATAATAACAAAAACGAGCGCAGAATGTCTACTCTATTTTCATTAAGAACTTGAATGCATCCAAATTATACTTCTTGTGTTTTTCTAGGGTTTAATTTCTACTTTATCTCATTGTGTAGCTGTTGATCTAAATTTGACTTAATTTCAGAGCCTGAGAGCAATGTAAGTGCTTGGAATAAATTAGTCAGAAAGGTCTCATTATTCACAATAATGTATTAGGACGTCATGATGTCAGACCTGTAGAATTAATCTAGTGATTGATATGATTGGTGATTGATGACTACAGCCACTAATAGTGTTCCGTTAATGTATCAATGCTTTCTGAAGGGCACTTCCTGTTTCTGTGCTCCAGCAGTCAGCTGATTGGCTGACAATTAGTGTTCTAGGTTTTGTCCTAAATGACACTCCATTCCCTATATTCCCTCTGGTCGAAAGTTGTGCACTTTGTAGGGAATAGTATGGCATTTGGGACTACCCAGCAGCCTCTGCGGCATTTGTAACATAAAAGACTATAAACCTGTCCAACAGCTTGTGTCTGTCCGTCTCCCTGAGCTGGTGAGCGGTTCCACTGCCAATCACCCGTCAATGTACATGTGTTCAACAGCCTTTACCAATCCCCTGTCTGATATGGTTGTTTAACTGAAGGCACTTCAGAGTTAGACATTTTCAATGTTGTAGCTATGCACTTCATAGGAAGAAGAAACATATGGAATGGAGAGATATATGTCTCAAATGTATGTTTATTTATTTTCCCTTGTATACTTGAACTGTTTGCACATCGTCACAGTACTGTATATAGACATAATATGACATTTGAAATGTCTCTATTCCTTTGGAACTTTAATGTTTACTATTCATTATTTATTGATTGTTTCACTTTTGTTTATTATCTATTTCACTTGCTTTGACAATGTAAACATGTTTCCCATGCCAATAAGGCCCTTTGAATTGAATTTATAGAAAGATAAAGGGTCGTGCGGGAGAGAGAGATGGAGAGACAGAGAGATAAAGAAATAGATGGAGAGAGACAGAGAGATAAAGAAATAGATGGAGAGAGACAGAGAGATAAAGAAATAGATGGAGAGAGACAGAGAGATAAAGAAATAGATGGAGAGAGACAGAGAGATAAAGAAATAGATGGAGAGAGACAGAGAGATAAAGAAATAGATGGAGAGAGACAGAGCGATAGAGAAACAGATGGAGAGAGACAGAGAGATAGAGAAATAGATGGAGATAGACAGAGCGATAGAGAAACAGATGGAGAGAGACAGAGAGATGGAGAGATGGAGAGATAGAGAAATAGATGGAGAGAGAGAGAGATAGAGAAATAGATGGAGAGAGACAGAGAGATAGAGAAATAGATGGAGAGAGACAGAGAGATAGAGAAATAGATGGAGAGAGAGAGAGATAGAGAAATAGATGGAGAGAGAGATAGAGAAATAGATGGAGAGAGACAGAGAGATAAAGAAATAGATGGAGAGAGACAGAGAGATAGAGAAATAGATGGAGAGAGACAGAGCGATAGAGAAACAGATGGAGAGAGACAGAGAGATAGAGAAATATATGGAGATAGACAGAGCGATAGAGAAACAGATGGACAGAGACAGAGAGATGGAGAGAGATGGAGAGATAGAGAAATAGATGGAGAGACAGAGAGATAGAGAAATAGATGGAGAGAGACAGAGAGATAGAGAAATAGATGGAGAGAGAGAGAGATAGAGAAATAGATGGAGAGAGAGATAGAGAAATAGATGGAGAGAGACAGAGAGATAGAGAAATAGATGGCGAGAGACAGAGAGATAGAGAAATAGATGGAGAGAGACAAAGAGATAGAGAAATAGATGGCGAGAGACAGAGAGATAAAGAAATAGATGGAGAGACAGAGAGATAAAGAAATAGATGGAGAGAGACAGAGAGATAAAGAAATAGATGGAGAGAGACAGAGAGATAAAGAAATAGATGGAGAGAGACAGAGAGATAGAGAAATAGATGGAGAGAGACAGAGCGATAGAGAAACAGATGGAGAGAGACAGAGAGATAGAGAAATAGATGGAGATAGACAGAGAGATGGAGAGAGATGGAGAGATAGAGAAATAGATGGAGAGAGAGAGATAGAGAAATAGATGGAGAGAGACAGAGAGATAGAGAAATAGATGGAGAGAGACAGAGAGATAAAGAAATAGATGGAGAGAGACAGAGAGATAAAGAAATAGATGGAGAGAGACAGAGAGATAAAGAAATAGATGGAGAGACAGAGAGATAAAGAAATAGATGGAGAGAGACAGAGAGATAAAGAAATAGATGGAGAGAGACAGAGAGATAAAGAAATAGATGGAGAGAGACAGAGAGATAAAGAAATAGATGGAGAGACAGAGAGATAAAGAAATAGATGGAGAGAGACAGAGAGATAAAGAAATAGATGGAGAGAGACAGAGAGATAAAGAAATAGATGGAGAGAGACAGAGAGATAGAGAAATAGATGGAGAGAGACAGAGCGATAGAGAAACAGATGGAGAGAGACAGAGAGATAGAGAAATAGATGGAGATAGACAGAGAGATGGAGAGAGATGGAGAGATAGAGAAATAGATGGAGAGAGAGAGATAGAGAAATAGATGGAGAGAGACAGAGAGATAGAGAAATAGATGGAGAGAGACAGAGAGATAAAGAAATAGATGGAGAGAGACAGAGAGATAAAGAAATAGATGGAGAGAGACAGAGAGATAAAGAAATAGATGGAGAGAGACAGAGAGATAAAGAAATAGATGGAGAGAGACAGAGAGATAAAGAAATAGATGGAGAGACAGAGAGATAGAGAAATAGATGGAGATAGACAGAGAGATGGAGAGAGATGGAGAGATAGAGAAATAGATGGAGAGAGAGAGATAGAGAAATAGATGGAGAGAGACAGAGAGATAGAGAAATAGATGGAGAGAGACAGAGAGATAAAGAAATAGATGGAGAGAGACAGAGAGATAGAGAAATAGATGGAGAGAGACAGAGCGATAGAGAAACAGATGGAGAGAGACAGAGAGATAGAGAAACAGATGGAGAGAGACAGAGAGATGGAGAGAGATGGAGAGATAGAGAAATAGATGGAGAGAGAGAGAGATAGAGAAATAGATGGAGAGAGACAGAGAGATAGAGAAATAGATGGAGAGAGACAGAGAGATAGAGAAATAGATGGAGAGAGAGAGAGAGAGAGAAATAGATGGAGAGAGAGATAGAGAAATAGATGGAGAGAGACAGAGAGATAGAGAAATAGATGGCGAGAGACAGAGAGATAGAGAAATAGATGGAGAGAGAGCGATAGAGAAATAGATGGAGAGAGACAGAGAGATAAAGAAATAGATGGAGAGAGACAGAGAGATAAAGAAATAGATGGAGAGAGACAGAGAGATAAAGAAATAGATGGAGAGACAGAGAAATAGATGGAGATAGACAGAGAGATGGAGAGAGATGGAGAGATAGAGAAATAGATGGAGAGAGAGAGATAGAGAAATAGATGGAGAGAGACAGAGAGATAGAGAAATAGATGGAGAGAGACAGAGAGATAAAGAAATAGATGGAGAGAGACAGAGAGATAAAGAAATAGATGGAGAGAGACAGAGAGATAAAGAAATAGATGGAGAGACAGAGAGATAAAGAAATAGATGGAGAGAGACAGAGAGATAAAGAAATAGATGGAGAGAGACAGAGAGATAAAGAAATAGATGGAGAGAGACAGAGAGATAGAGAAATAGATGGAGAGAGACAGAGCGATAGAGAAACAGATGGAGAGAGACAGAGAGATAGAGAAACAGATGGAGAGAGACAGAGAGATGGAGAGAGATGGAGAGATAGAGAAATAGATGGAGAGAGAGAGAGATAGAGAAATAGATGGAGAGAGACAGAGAGATAGAGAAATAGATGGAGAGAGACAGAGAGATAGAGAAATAGATGGAGAGAGAGAGAGAGATAGAGAAATAGATGGAGAGAGAGCGATAGAGAAATAGATGGAGAGAGACAGAGAGATAGAGAAATAGATGGAGAGAGAGATAGAGAAATAGATGGAGAGAGACAGAGAGATAGAGAAATAGATGGCGAGAGACAGAGAGATAGAGAAATAGATGGAGAGAGAGCGATAGAGAAATAGATGGAGAGAGACAGAGAGATAGAGAAATAGATGGCGAGAGACAGAGAGATAGAGAAATAGATGGCGAGAGACAGAGAAATAGATGGAGAGAGACAGAGAGACAGAGAGATAGAGGCAGAGACAGGACATCATGATGGCGGACGGTACTGTAGGTAGAAACCTAACATGTGTCTGAAGAAGCACAATGTTTTGTACACTATGTAGGTAACTGATAGTCTGGGAGTGTGTAAATCCTGTCTGGGCAGCATTGATAGAGGGCCAGAGGGAGAGCTATGAAAGAGAGAGGGAGTGTATGTGAAAGAAAGGAGAGATGAGAAGGGTTGAGCTGTCCTCTAGGGAATACAGGGCTCTGTTAGAGCAACATCTCTCTCATAACCCCGGTCCCATAAAACTGATGTCACTGGCTACTCATAAAAACACTGTTAATTCTGAATTCCTTTTCTTCATCATTTACAGTATCAATTATGTTTTGGGTTAAGTGAATGGTGAATTTAAGCTCTGGCGAATGCAGCAGTAGAAGCAGACTTGATTCTCTTAGTTCAGCTACAAGCATAGAGTCCTGCTCAGAGCCTCAGAGTTTTGGCCCACATCATCTTTGATGCATTTTTCAATGGCTTCACCAATTCTGAACTGCTCTTATCTCTCTGGACTTTGGAGCAGTGTACAGAAAAGGCAATCTGAGACCTAATAAACCAGAGCTCTTAACAGGAAACTGAGGCTGGACTTGCAAAGAGGATGGCAGGAACTCTCCCTCTCTCTGTTTCCCTCTCTGTTTCTCTCTCTGTTTCTCTCTCTCTCTCTCTCTCTCTCTCTCTCTCTCTCTCTCTCTGTCTCTCTTTCTCTCTCTCTCTCTCTCTTTCTCTCTCTCTCTCTCTCTCTCTCTCTCTCTCTCTCTCTCTCTCTCTCTCTCTCTCTCTCCATCTCTCTCCAACCCTCTCACTCTCTCTCTCTCTCTCTCTCTCTTGTCACTCTTGGTTAATTCTCCCTGACACTGTGTAGCTGCATGGGTTTGTTGCTTTCTTGAGTAAAATCACATCTGCATCGAGTTTGCTTAAATTACTTCCTAAAATAGGCACATCTCAAAACAATGTATTCATAGTATGTGCATTTGGACCAATTCCTCTGCTTGAATTGCAATAGGCCCATTTGTTTGATTTGCTCATGATGAGGACCTCTACATTGTTATTGAGAAATCTTTCCACCGTGGCATAAAGGACCAGGATGTTGTAGCTTGTGATTGTAATAGAGGCACTTCAATGACATTGAGCTGCTTATTGCTGTGTTGTCAATGGAGACATTTTAATAGAAACGATCTTGAGGGTCCTCTCCTCTCTGTAATTATTCAAGAGTTCCAAACATCAGATATCATATAGGATATTGTATCTGCAGTAGAGTGTCAGTAGAGTTGTGGGCTGCCTGGCTACGTTTAAAGTGTTCTATATCTTCT
The DNA here is from genome assembly GCF_057628025.1 of Oncorhynchus mykiss. Taxonomy (NCBI): domain Eukaryota; kingdom Metazoa; phylum Chordata; class Actinopteri; order Salmoniformes; family Salmonidae; genus Oncorhynchus; species Oncorhynchus mykiss. The sequence goes on from NC_143026.1 coordinate 80,292,385, forward strand.
GCAGAGTGGTGGGGAGATAGGTCTGTATCCTCCTTGCCTCCCTGCCAGGCAGTCAGGTCGGCTGAGTTAAGATTGCTGGTTCTCCTGGCTTTGTCTAACTATCACGACTGCTGCAGCTTCCCTCACACAGGCACTGCAGGGACACAGGGAGAGAGAAGTAGCTGACCAGTATCTGTTCAGGACTGTGTTTATTAACTCCAGCCAGGATCTCACGTCTTTTATGTTCATTTTTATGCTCTAGTCTTATTGTGTTTCCATTAGGAGTGAGACACTAATCATTCAAGACTGTTGCTTTGTGGGAAGGTGTTAAAGTTCACAGTTAGCCATTGTTATGTAAATGAAAGATGAAAAGTATCCAGGGCCTTGCCTTGGCTCCAAGTCAGAACAGGTCCGTTGGAGCCATGGCACAGAGAGACACAGGTGCTGGCCCGCATAGATTGAAGCCTTTTGAGCCTTTTGGGTAAAACACTGACACACCTTTTCATATGATCCTATATTCTCAGCTTGTCTCTGCTGCCTTCACACTCACATGAATAATTTGCTGCCAGATGACAGCATTGGCTGTGACTATTTGTTTGTTGCCGGCTTTGACACAACATCCTCGGCCCAGTGTCGGACTGTGAAGAGGCGGCTGCTGGGTCAGTGTCGGGCTGGTGACAGAGGGGGCGAGCGGGGTATAAGTTGTTGCTCCCCTCTCCGTTTTACTGACAGACCAGACAGACCCCGATCTTGATATGCCACCATCTCCTTCCGATCAAAGTCATGATCTGGGTCTCTGTCTTACTAAGCTGTCTGGGGGCAAAGAGAGGTTGAATCCCAAATGGCACCCTATTCTCTGGTCAAAGGTATTGCACTATATAGGGAATAGGGTGCCATTTATAACTGTCACTACCAGCTAGCCGAAGCCCAGCCTCTCCCCGCGGTGCCCATTTAGACAGCATGGCTCTCTAAACAAAAGACTGGCAGATCGACGCGCGGCACACATGCACGCACGCGCACACTCACACACACACACTCACACACACACACTCACACTCACACACACACTCACTGTGAGTGCTGTGGCTGCTGCGACTCTCTGTCTCTCTACTGTCTATTTAGAAAGTGGCAGGCTGATATTACTGTCACTGTGTTTTTGTGTTGCTGTTAGAATGGAATGGAATGGCACTCAAATCTCTTTGTGGGGATTAGTGGAAGGGTTGGGTAGGTTACTTTCTAAATATAATCCTGTGTGTTTGGATTACCCCAACTCATTAACGTTACTTTTGGATTACTTTCCCCTTAAGAGGCATTAGAAGAAGACAAAAACAATCCATCAAACGTATCTGGTGAGTCATCATAGTGGTCTCTGACTTGTGGTCAGACTCTCACAGGTGGCCACAAACTTAAACTTGTGTATTTTTTCAGTGCTGAATTGAATGTCACCTTGAAAACAGAAAGAATTTAAAGTAATCCAAGAAGTTATCTTTTTGTTTTTCAAAAGTGTCTGTAATCTGATTACAATATTTTAGCTGGTAACATTACTGATTAAATATTAAAAACAATACAGTATTCGCTAACCGTGCAGCTTTTTGTTTTGTCATCTTGATTTCTTGGACACTCTTCATGCAGGAAATTGATCTGTGTCTGTCCTTAATGAATGGGATTGTCAGACACATCTGATGAAGCTGTACCATTATGTGATTAAGCTTCAAGGACAACTGTAAGTGCAGCCTGTCAATATAATTAAATATTACTGTCAGACATCCAATAATCAATCCTGTGACCCGTACCTTTCTAAAGCACACATTATTGATCGTCATGCCTTAAGACAAGCAGATCGCTGTGTGTGTGTGAGTTTGTGTGTGTGTGTGTGTGTGTGTGTGTGTGTGTGTGTGTGTGTGTGTGTGTGTGTGTGGGCTTCTTCTTGAAAGGCTCAGACAGGGATAGTCAGGAATATTGTAAAGAAATTACAATGTACAGATACACATTTCTTACCTCCTTTTGGGGGCTGCTGTACTAATAAGGGGACAGACACATAATAATCAGCCAAACACAACATGACAGCATTTCATTTACAGCAATTGGATTTTATATTACCTTCCATTTTGTTTTAACATTATTCATTCAGCCAACACTAGAAGTTGAAGTTGCACTAATGCAATCAAAATGAAGCCATTCCCACTGCAGGCCAATTAGTGTAGTCGTGTCACTTTGCAAGCTTTATGATGTTTGTAAGTTTGAGTTGTTAGTGCATAATGGAATCATTTAAAGCAGAATTAGTGCATGATTTCCAATTATCTTGGAGCCTATGCCATTTTATTACATCAGTATGCAATGTGAGGATAGAGAAGTGTGTGTGTGTGTGTGTGTGTGTGTGTGTGTGTGTGTGCGTGCGTGTGCGCGTGCACATGTGCGTGTGTGTGTGTGTGTGTCACATATGTACAGCCTGTCCCAGCTAGTTTCCCTAACTCAGCACAACTGCCAAGTATTTACAATGAATGCATAATGAAATGAAAGATGTGTTGCACTCTAGGCAGTCTTTGCCAAACATTAAACATTTCTGCTAATATTGTGTCACAGTCGCTTTTTAGTTGTCACTTGATTTGCAGCAGCTAATAGCATTAGTGTTCAGAGTAAAGCTCCAGCAGATTATAAATCTTAGGCTGCGTCTCCAATGGCACCTTATTCCCTAAACAGTGCACTACCTTTGGTCAGGGCCCATAGGACGCAGGTCAAATGATGTGCACTGTTTATGAACTAGAGTGCCATTTGGGACATAGACGTATTTGTAATTCATGCTATTTCTGGTAGTTCACTTCATTCAGAGTGCAAAATACGTATATAATTACTCAGCCATCCTGCTTGCTACTATATCAACATGGAACAGGAGCTAGGTTTCTATCCAATTGGCAACAGATCTTCATGTGACTATTAGAAAATCTGCATAAAGAAAATCTGAGCATTTTCCCATCAGTGGTGTGTTTCCACCAAACTGACTGGTTCAGGATAAAAGTCAGTGGGTTATGACAAAGTGCACACTAAATGTTATTTTTCACTTACGTTTTAATGTACTGAATAAGGTCAGGGTGTGACTAGGGTGGTGTAAGGGTTTTCCTGTGGTGAAGGAGAGGCGGACCAAAACGCAGCGTGATTATATTGATTCATGTTTAATGAAAAACGATAAACACGAACACTACAAAACAATAAACGTGGAAAACCAAAAAACAGCCCTATCTGGTGCAAAACACAGAGACAGGAACAATCACCCACAAACACATAGTGAAACCCAGGCTACCTAAGTATGATTCTCAATCAGAGACAACTACTGACACCTGCCTCTGATTGAGAACCATACTAGGCCGAAACATAGAAATACCCAAAACCTAGAAAAACAAACATAGACTGCCCACCCAACTCACGCCCTGACCATACTAAATAAATACAAAACAAAGGAAATAAAGGTCAGAACGTGACAGGTGGGCAATCTATGTTTTCTATTTCTTTGTTGGCCGGGTATGGTTCCCAATCAGAGGAAGCTGTCTATCGTTGTCTAGCCAGCCTTTTTCCACCTGTAGTTTGTGGGATCTTGTTTTTGGTACTGTGCTGTTTAGCCCTACTAGATGTCACGTGACCTTTGGTTTTGTATTTGTTGTTTTTTCGGTGTTCATTTAATAAATTAAAATGTACGCCTACCACGCTGCACCTTGGTCCGATCCTTCCATCGACGAGCGTAACAATATCATTGTGTGACTCCAAGTTTACTTTGGTATGATGGTTATTATATCAATATTTACGCATAAAGGTGTTTCCACCTACATTGCTCGCATCATTTATTTGACCGACACAAAAAGATCCCACCATGTCGAACGAACAAATTATCTGTTGGCATTTATACAATTCTACCGAAACTACCTGTTTCCATCTCAGCTGTCGTGATTTGTTTTTATACGGTATGACTTTACTGGCATAAAAACTGTGGATGGAAACGTGGTTAGTGTGTAGTGTTTTGGCACCTGTACTGTAGGGCTGGAAAGGACTGGTTACTCATGACTGTTCATTTATGGGCTACTTGTACCTGTGCAACCACTTCTTTAGGTGTGAATTGTTACCACTCACATCCTTCCTAATTTGGCTTTAAGTTTTGAACATGCATACATTTCTCACCGTTGTGTAGTGCTTTGGAAGCCTACCTTTTGCTGCAGCTTGCTCTTTGTACATTTTTCAGGTTATAATCTTTCTCATAATATGACTATCCCTCCAGCTAACCTCATTCTCTCCAATCTTTTCTTTTGATATCTGACAATTATCCCTCACCCTCCTTCCCTATGTATAGGGGTTATTAGGATGTACAGAAAAAACATATTTAAAATGTAAAATATCCTCCAATACATTAGCTCACAGAGAAGCTGCAGCAACCTTAGCATGTAATCAAATACATGGAGGCAACGTCATCTTTCATATCCATTTTGGGGTCACTTTAGAGAAACTCCATCTCCCTTATTGCTCTGCATAAAAGTGTGTACAATTAGAGTTTTCAGTGGATTTTGGGACCGACAGAATGCTCTGAGATTGGAACTCCAAATAAGTTCCAAACAGTGACCAAATGACTTTGACCTGATCACACACATGGAACTCCATTGAATCACATTAGATTCACAGTCAGGCCTACAGTAGTGTGACAGTCAAGCCTACAGTAGTGTGACAGTCAGGCCTACGGTAATGTGACAGTTAGGCCTACAGTAGTGTGACAGTCAAGCCTACAGTAGTGTGACAGTCAGGCCTACGGTAATGTGACAGTTAGGCCTACAGTAGTGTGACAGTCAGGCCTACGGTAATGTGACAGTTAGGCCTACAGTAGTGTGACAGTCAGGCCTACGGTAATGTGACAGTTAGGCCTACAGTAGTTTGACAGTCTGGCCTACAGTAGTGTGACAGTCAAGCCTAAAGTAGTGTGATAGTCAAGCCTACAGAAGTGTGAGAGTCAAGCCTACAGTAGTTTGACAGTCAGGACTACAGTAGTGTGATAGTCAAGCCTACAGTAGTGTGACAGTCAGGCCTACAGTAGTGTGACAGTCAAGCCTACAGTAGTGTGACAGTCAGGCCTACAGTAATGTGACAGTTAGGCCTACAGTAATGTGACAGTCAGGCCTACACTAGAGTGACAGTCAGGCCTACAGTAGTGTGACAGTCAGGCCTACAGTAGTGTGACAGTTAGGCCTACAGTAGAGGGACTGCTACTGGATCTATTACTGCAAAAGTCTGGCCCTAATATATGCAGACTTGTCTCACTCCCCACTTTGCCAGTTCAAAGTCCATCCCAGCTCTGGTTGGTTGACCTCAAGAGGTAGCTTAGTATGCCGACCCTATCCCCTCCTCTGTCTGTCTGTCCAGTGTCCACAGTCCTAGTCCCAGTTTATTATGAATGGGACGGTGTGAGAGCGATCCGAGGGTATTGTTAAGGCAGGTATTGATCCACTTTGGCACTGCTCAGCTGGACAGCGTGAGAGGAAGAGATCAAATGGCCATCAAATGGCTGTGACACTCGTCACAAGGAGACCAGCCGGTGCACCCAGGACACGGACCCAGACTACAGCCCAAACAGCACCTTATTCTTTAATAGTGCACTACTTTTGACCAGAGCCCCATGTAAGAAAAAGGGTGCTGTTTGGGTCATAGACTCAGACTGCTGTCTGTAGGCACTCAGTGTATCCTAGAATCACCTGTTAATGAATCCCCTCTGAGCCTCTCTCTTTCCCTCCCTTCATCACTCTCTCCCTCTCTGTGACTGTCTGTCCCTCTCTCCCTCCCTCCCTCTCTCTTTCCTCCTCCCTGCTTCGCCCTTATTAGTGTAATCGCACCATTAACTTGTGTGAGATACTTTGCACTGGGGGCAAAGGTATTTCAGAAATCTTTTATGACCGCTGAAGCTCGTTTTCAGTCTGTGTCGGCTTGGCAGTGCAGTGTGTTGTGATAGCATGTCCTCCGAGGCTCGTCTGTTCACTCCCATAATACCTGGAGGTAACTCAGGGGGCTGCTCTCCACAGCTGTGCCCCAAATGGCGCTCTATTCCCTATTGGTTCTGGTCAAAAGTAGCGCACTGTTAAGGAATAGGGGGCCATTTAGGATGCATTTCAGAGTCTCTCTCTGCTCTAGTAATTAGCCACTGTGGTGTAGAGAAGAAGTGCTTAACTGGACCTGATTCCTACTGGTCCCAATGGACTCGTAGGGCACATAATCCAGCCAGCTCGACAGCCACAGTCACACCACAGTGGCTCCAGCTCCCTGCTCCACACTTCACTAAAAGTCAACTTCTTTATCCTCACACTTTATCTGTGGCGTTAAAAGCTATTACTCAGAAAAATCCTCTTTGTAGATTTTTGCGCTATTCTACACCTAGAGACCTCTCTATAGCTGTGGTAACGAGGCTTAGGCTGTGTCCCAAAAGGCACCATATTCCCTATATAGCGCACTACATTTGACCAGTGCCCTATAGACCCCCTAGGATGTCATTTGGGATGCTGCCTTAGCCTTTTATTGAAACCATGGTGAATAGTGTTTGCTCATGTGGTTTTTCAATATGCTAGTTTAAAATGTTTTTTTTTATCCTTTCAAAAAATTAATTGATTCAAGTCACTAAACTTCCACATCTCAGATCTCTTGTGCCCTAGAGTCAAATGTTTTATGATTTAAACATTTTGCAACCAAAGTGTTTCAGCTACTTTTATTAACAGTAAAAGGGTTATGATTTTATCTGTCAGGTGTATCTTCATGAATATGTGTTCCAGGCCTCCATGGTGCTATTGATCCTTCAGGCAATAGTAAAGTCTTAGCTCTGCTTCTGTTTCACATTCTAATGTGAAAACACAGATTCATTTAGGGTGTTATTATGCAGTGATACTGTTAAATTATGTATGCAATGTGCAGAGCTGTAGCTAATTGTTTCAATGTTTTTGTAAGGAGTGAAAACAAGGTTAAACACCATATCCAAAAACAGTTTTTTTTCTGGATAAAAATGGGGCTCATGTGGTGGGCGTGGGCATGGCCAAGGGTTTGGCCAATTGTGCGGTTGCTGACTGAAAATGTTAAAGTCCCTCCTGTTGGCCACAGTGACAAAATGCTGTTTTAAACCTACTTTCCTGCAATTCTACACATTTTGCCGTATGGCGCAGATACAATTGTGCAGTTTTTAAGCACATTTCCTGCAATTCTGCTGCCCCCAGTTGTTGAAGGTAGGAAACAACACCGCCACTTTGCTGATCCTCAACACAGGGGCCCCACAAGGGTGTGTGCTCAGCCCCCTCGTGTACTCCCTGTTCACCCATGACTGCGTGGCCACTCACGCCTCCAACTCAGTCATCAAGTTTGCAGAAGACACTACAACAACAAAAGTAGTAGGTTTGATTACCAACAATGACGAGACAGCCCACAGGGAGGAGGTGAGGGCTCTGGCGGAGTGGTGCCAGGAAAATAACCTCTCCCTCAACGTCAACAAAACACAGGAGCTGATCGTGGACTTCAGGAAACAGCAGAGGGAGCACCCCCCTATCCACATCGACAGGATCATCATCGACAAGCTTCAAGTTCCTCTGCGTACACATCACTGACAATCTGAAATTGTCCACCCACGCAGACAGTGTGGCGCCTCTTCAACCTCAGGAGGCTGAAGAAATTCAGCCATGGCCCCTAAGACCCTCAGAAACTTTTACAGATGCACAATTGAGAGCATCCTGATAGGCTGTATCACCGCCTGGTATGGCAACTGAACCGCCCACATCCACAGGGCTCTCCAGAGGGTAGTGGGGTCTGCCCAACGCAACACAGTGGGCCACTGCCTGCCCTCCAGGACAGATACAGCACCTGATGTCAAAAAAAGATAATCTAGGATATTAACCACCAGAAGGCGAGATCAGTACAGGTGCAACAAAGCTGGGACCAAGAGACTGAAAAACAGCTTCTATCTCAAGGCTATCAGATGGTTAAATAGCCATCACTAGCCAGCTACCACCTGGTTTCTCAACCCTGCACCTTAGAGGCTGCTGTCCTATATACATAGACATGGAATCACTGGTCACTTTAATAATGGAACAATAGTCACTTTAATAATGTTTACATACAGCTTTACTCATCTCATATGTATACCGTGTTCTATTCTACTGTGTTTTAGTCAATGCCACTCCGACATTGCTTGTTATAATATTTATACATTATTTTATTCGTTCCTTGGTGTCCACATCAACAACAAACTATAATGGTCCAAATACACCAAGACAGTCGTGAAGAGGGCACGACAAAGCCTATTCCCTCTCAGGAAACTAAAAAGATGTGGCATGGGTCCTGAGATACTCAAAAGGTTCTACAGCTGCAACATCGAGAGCATCGTGACTGGTTGCATCACTGCCTGGTACGGCAACTGCTCGGCATCTGACCAAAAGGCACTACAGAGGGTAGTGCGAACGGCTCAGTACATCACTGGGGCTAAGCTGCCTGCCATCCAGGACCTTTACACCAGGCGGTGTCAGAGGAAGGCCCTAAAAATTGTCAAAGACCCCAGCCACCCCAGTCATAGACTGTTCTCTCTACTACCGCATGGCAAGCGGTGCCAGAGTGCCAAGTCTAGGACAAAAAGGCTTCTCAACAGTTTTTAACTCCAAGTCATAATTCTCCTGAACAGGTAATCAAATGGCTACCTGGACTATTTGCATTGTGTGCCCCAACCCACCCCCAACACCTCTTTTTACACTGCTGCTACTCTCTGTTTATCATATATGCATAGTCACTTTAACCATATCTACATGTACATACTGCCTCAATCAGCCTGACTAACCGGTGTCTGTATGTAGCCTCGCTACTTTTATAGCTTCGCTACTGTATATAGCCTGTCTTTTTACTGTTGTTTTATTTCTTTACTTACCTATTGTTCACCTAATACCTTTTTTGCACTATTGGTTATAGCCTGTCAGTAAGCATTTCACTGTAAGGTCTACAACCTGTGCACGTGACAAATAAACTTTGATTTGATTTGATTGTACTTTTAGATTTCTGTGTTGTTGTGAATTGTTACCTACTACTACACCTGTTGGAGCTAGGAATACAAGCATTTTGCTACCCCTCGAATAACATCTGCTAAATATGTGTATGTGACCAATAACATTTGATTTATTTGATGCCATGACAAAAATAACCCTTAAGCATCATTTTCGAGATTGTATATTCTCCCTGACTGTCTAGCTTTTATTTAGGTGATTTTTAGTTATTATTATTATTATTATTATAAAATATATGGCTCCATTATCTTTTCTACAGACTTTTTATCTGGTTATAGTCATTTACTTTTACACTGAACATGTTTTTCCATCCATTTTTTTTCTTCTACTGTTTGGACAAAGGCAGCCTAAAAAAAGGGCCACCTAATACTTTTCTATGCAGAAAAAAAACCTGCAAAAACACACATCCCAATACAGTAAACCTAGTGTAATGACACAGTAGTACATTAAACCTAGTGTGTTGACACAGTAGTACTTTAAACCTAGTGTGTTGACACAGTAGTACTTTAAGCCTAGTGTAATGACACAGTAGTACATTAAACCTAGTGTGTTGACACAGTAGTACTTTAAGCCTAGTGTAATGACACAGTAGTACATTAAACCGAGTGTGTTGACACAGTAGTACTTTAAGCCTAGTGTAATGACACAGTAGTACATTAAACCTAGTGTAATGACACAGTAGTACTTTAAGCCTAGTGTAATGACACAGTAGTATATTAAACCTAGTGTAATGACACAGTAGTATATTAAACCTAGTGTAATGACACAGTAGTATATTAAACCTAGTGTAATGACACAGTAGTATATTAAACCTAGTGTGTTGACACAGTAGTACATTAAACCTAGTGTAATGACACAGTAGTACATTAAACCTAGTGTAATGACACAGTAGTATATTAAACCTAGTGTAATGACACAGTAGTACATTAAACCTAGTGTAATGACACAGTATTACATTAAACCTAGTGTGTTGACACAGTAGTACATTAAACCTAGTGTAATGACACAGTATTACATTAAACCTAGTGTGTTGACACAGTAGTACATTCAACCTAGTGTAATGACACAGTAGTACTTTAAGCCTAGTGTAATGACACAGTAGTACATTAACTAAACCTAGTGTAATGACACAGTAGTACATTAAACCTAGTGTAATGACACAGTAGCACATTAAACCTAGTTTAATGACACAGTAGTACATTAAACCTAGTGTAATGACACAGTAGTACTTTAAGCCTAGTGTAATGACACAGTAGTATATTAAACCTAGTGTAATGACACAGTATTACATTAAACCTAGTGTAATGACACAGTAGTACATTAAGCCTAGTGTAATGACACAGTAGTACATTAAACCTAGTGTAATGACACAGTAGTACATTAATCCTAGTGTAATGACACAGTAGTACATTAAACCTAGTGTAATGACACAGTAGTACATTAAACCTAGTGTAATGACACAGTAGTACATTTAACATAGTGTGTAGGGGTGTAGAAATCCCCATTGACTGAGGATGAGCGGTCACCATTTAATTAACCGAGCATTATGTAGAAATGACATTGAATACAATCATAAACACATTTATCAATCTGACTCCAATATTATGTGAATAAATGCAACAAGCCCTGTGTGTCTCTAAATGATCCAGCAAGATAGCGAGTCATGCGTTACCACTTGACTATAATTCAATTTGACATGTCAAACTAGCACCGTTATGCAATTATTAAGAGACTAGATGCAAATAGCTAATCCTGGCGACCAATGTTATAGCATTCATTTGAGGCAAGCAGATCAGAAACGTCAAGGTGTAAGCATGTATAGTGTAAATAACAACTACCAATAGAACTATTAAATTGTAAGCTTATAGTCAAAGAATGACTCTGTAAAACGAGGAATGTATTTACTTAAACTTATAGAATTCATTAGTCACAAAATAATTAACACTCAAACAATTCATACATGATACATTACAGACTACTCAGAGTAAATTAATAGTCGACTGATAGGCAGACTTAACGTGGTTACACGTGTCTTCATTTAAGAATAATGTCTTTGAGAAAACTGTGTAGTGCACACAGGAGCTTGCTAACAAGTTCTCAAAGTCCTTTTAACCAAATTCAAGCAGAAACTCACACCCAACCTGAATTAACATTTCTTTGCACTAAAAAGAAAACACAGGAATACACACCCAGATTAGAATCAACTTCATTTAAATGAGAGGATTGTGCCTGTCTCACTCCAACTTTGAACTATCCAACAAACAAAATAACAGTTTCCCTGTAACAACAAAGACATAGCTGTCACGCCCTGGCCTTAGTTATCTTTGTTTTCTTTATTATTTTGGTTAGGTCAGGGTGTGATATGGGGGATGTATGGTTTTTGATTCTTCTAGGGCGTTTGTACTGTCTAGGGGTTTTTGTAGATTTATGGGGTTGTGTTCATTCTAGGTGTTTATGTAAGTCTATGGTTGCCTAGATTGGTTCTCAATCAGAGGCAGGTGTTTATCGTTGTCTCTGATTGGGAACCATATTTAGGCAGCCATGTTCTTTGGGTATTTTGTGGGTGATTGTTTCCTGTGTCAGTGTTTGTGCCACACGGAACTGTTTTGGTTAGTTCACGTTTAGTTTCTCTTATTGAAAATCATGGACACCTACCACGCTGCGTATTGGTTCGATCCTTGTTTCACCTCTTCAGAGGAAGAGGAGGAAATCTGCTGTGACAATAGCACTTACAGTATAATGAAACATATCAACATTCATAGCTCTTTATGAACTCATGAAACAATCTAAACATGACTATTTAATTCGCACAGAAACATTCATTTAGTTTCATCTGTCTTGACGCTTCCAACGGTGTCCGTGCTCCCAGTGTTCTATGGTAATGTTCCTCCCCAGAGAAAGACACAGAGAAGGTGTGTTTGACCCCTGTTATAGCCCACATATGGTCAGCCATCCAAACAATGTCATTAAACGTGATTGAGATCACGCTGGGCCTCAGCGCCTCCAAATCACCAGTATCACCTTCTCTCATTCTTCCACAGCAAGTGTAATGAAGGATAGAAGCTGTAAATGTTTCATAGGACAGCTATGGACCCACCATGTTTCTCACTGTGTGACTTTAGGAGTTTCAGACGCTCACGCTCAACCTCTTGAGGGTTGGTCACACACTCATGATCAAGCTGAAGGTCATTCTTGTTGTGCATTACAGAATGGACCGGATTTTAGGGAGACTGCAATTAGGCGTCTGACTCATACTAGTAGGTTAGAGAAAGTGTGTGTGTGCGTTTGCCATGCTGTCGTCCATTCAGATTACGCCTGCGGGGGTCTCTCTATAAAACAGAAAGCGCCACACAAATACCAGACTGAGCCGTGGGTGAAAATACACCTCCCACACCTGCTTAGATCTTTGCAGTGCTAAATGAGGTTTCACTGTCGTAGAGAGCCAGTAGACTGTGTAGGAGAACCCAGCTAAATGAGGTTTCACTGTAGTAGACAGCCAGTAGACTGTGTAGGAGAACCCAGCTAAATGAGGTTTCACTGTAGTAGAGAGCCAGTAGACTGTGTAGGAGAACCCAGCTAAATGAGGTTTCACTGTAGTAGACAGCCAGTAGACTGTGTAGGAGAACCCAGCTAAATGAGGTTTCACTGTAGTAGAGAGCCAGTAGACTGTGTAGGAGAACCCAGCTAAATGAGGTTTCACTGTAGTAGAGAGCCAGTAGACTGTGTAGGAGAACCCAGCTAAATGAGGTTTCACTGTAGTAGACAGCCAGTAGACTGTGTAGGAGAACCCAGCTAAATGAGGTTTCACTGTAGTAGAGAGCCAGTAGACTGTGTAGGAGAACCCAGCTAAATGAAGTTTCACTGTAGTAGACAGCCAGTAGACTGTGTAGGAGAACCCAGCTAAATGAGGTTTCACTGTAGTAGAGAGCCAGTAGACTGTGTAGGAGAACCCAGCTAAATGAGGTTTCACTGTAGTAGACAGCCAGTAGACTGTGTAGGAGAACCCAGCTAAATGAGGTTTCACTGTAGTAGACAGCCAGTAGACTGTGTAGGAGAACCCAGCTAAATGAGGTTTCACTGTAGTAGACAGCCAGTAGACTGTGTAGGAGAACCCAGCTAAATGAGGTTTCACTGTAGTAGAGAGCCAGTAGACTGTGTAGGAGAACCCAGCTAAATGAGGTTTCACTGTAGTAGACAGCCAGTAGACTGTGTAGGAGAACCCAGCTAAATGAGGTTTCACTGTAGTAGACAGCCAGTAGACTGTGTAGGAAAACCCAGCTAAATGAGGTTTCACTGTAGTAGACAGCCAGTAGACTGTGTAGGAGAACCCAGCTAAATGAGGTTTCACTGTAGTAGAGAGCCAGTAGACTGTGTAGGAGAACCCAGCTAAATGAGGTTTCACTGTAGTAGACAGCCAGTAGACTGTGTAGGAGAACCCAGCTAAATGAGGTTTCACTGTAGTAGACAGCCAGTAGACTGTGTAGGAGAACCCAGCTAAATGAGGTTTCACTGTAGTAGACAGCCAGTAGACTGTGTAGGAGAACCCAGCTAAATGAAGTTTCACTGTAGTAGAGAGCCAGTAGACTGTGTAGGAGAACCCAGCTAAATGAGGTTTCACTGTAGTAGACAGCCAATAGACTGTGTAGGAGAACCCAGATAAATGAGGTTTCACTGTAGTAGACAGCCAGTAGACTGTGTAGGAGAACCCAGCTAAATGAGGTTTCACTGTAGTAGACAGCCAGTAGACTGTGTAGGAGAACCCAGCTAAATGGGGTTTCACTGTAGTAGACAGCCAGTAGACTGTGTAGGAGAACCCAGCTAAATGTAGTAGTGCTGAGGGATCTCAGATACTATAGTGTTTCACCAAATCATCCTCCTTTTTCTGTGTAGTGGGGGATGAGACTTTCCCCCCTCTAGAGATGGTTTGTCCTCAATGGTGCCCCTCTCTGAAGAATCCTTGCTCCAGGGACCAAATAAATAGAGAGATAGGTGAGCGAGAGAGAGAGAGAGAGAGAGAGAGAGAGAGAGAGAGAGAGGAAAGAGAGAGAGGAAAGAGAGAGAGGAAAGAGAAAGAGGAGTGAGAGGATAGCGAGAGAGTGAGAGAGAGAGAGGTTCTCCCTACGGGGGGTTACCTTCTTCCAGAGAAGTCACATCCTCCCAACCCTGCACCGTCTGCTGGGAGAAGATATCAGTCCCCCCCAAAGAGCATTCAGCTGTAAACACGCTTGACTTTGACTCTCTCGACCCACCAATCCTCACAGGGTGTCATTGAGACAAAGCAACGAAGCAGACAGGAAACTCCCAAGAGTTAGTTGATTTAAATAAATAAAAAATCCTGGTGTTGGACTGAAATTTGATACTCTAAGTAATTGTAGGGGGGGTGTTGTGTCGTCTGAGTTGTGTCAGTTGTTCTGTTGTTTGTAGACTTCAACAGTGTCTCGTGTTTGACTGATGCTGTGTAGTAGTTCGAGGGAGTTGCAGATTTAGACCTTATTGTTTGGACATTTGACCTCTGATTTGACCTCGTTGAACAGGGTAGAAAAACAGGTCAGCGATCTTACGTAGAAGCTGAGAGGTAGTAGAGTATCTCTCAAAGCTTTTCACCACAGCCCAATCCAGGTCAATGGCTCATTCAACTTTCGCTTTAAGGGATTTGAATAAAAAGAATGAAGAGTAATGGTACTCTGTCAAATAATGTTGGCAGGATTAAAGAAGTGTTTTCCCTAAGAACCCCTTCAGATATCACCCAACCTGTTCGTATTGTCACTGGTGTGTTTCATTGGCTTCATTGAACTTATGAGTATGAAATGGCAGCTCTGTGAGATTCAGATGTATTGTGTATCGAAGTGCAGTGTTAAGTATGATGTATTGAAATGTAAACGTTGTTAATGTGTGTGTGTGTGTGGGTGTGTGGGTGTGTGGGTGTGTGGCTGTGTGCGTGTGGCTATCATTTCCCTGAAAGCCTCTAAAGCACTACAACATCACGGGTCTAGGAAGGTAGCCTTTATGTGGAGTGACTGAGTATGCTTGTTTGTCTCTCCTCGTCACTGAAGAACGCCTCTATTTTCAAACCCGTAGAGATGGTTCTCTAAACCTGGGTTATGTTCATTAGGGCACAATGGAAAACAATCCTAATCTTCATGTTGTTCATTTTGAGACTTTGTTTGTTGAAGCTTCACTGGAGAAAACAACATGCAAAGTATGAAATAATAATGTCAGTTCCAGCAAGTCGCAGTCAGGCAATGTATGTTTCATGAGTCTGTTTGCCGAGATGGGTGAAAGTTAGAGGTGTTATTGAATCAATGAAGTCTCAGATGAAAGTGATGACTCCCTAGCTAGCTGTGATCAGTGATCAGGTTTGATGCAGTGGCACCATCTTGTTCGGAGACACAATAGAGATGATTTGGAGCAGAGAGCACTGTTGCCGTTGATGCCGTGAGATACTTTCAACCAAACTCTTTGTCCTCCCATTGCCTTCATCTCAGAGTGAGCCGGCAAAATGCACGTCACGATTCAAAGTTTCAAAGATGTGTTTGTTCTGTAATTGCTGAAGTTTTTGCCAGAACCGTGGGAATAAGGGAAAAGAGAGGGAGAGAAAGAGAGAGAAAGAGAGAGAAAGAGAGAGAGAGAGAAGCTCACATGCAAGTCATATTTTGCCTTTCTTCTTGTTATGAACATGTTCTTTGTAAGTTACTGTCTGTCAAGTCAAATGATATGCAGTTATTCAGGCTGAAAGTGACTGATGTAGGCCTAAACAATGTCTCTCTCCTCAATTCAATTATAGGTTTTCCACAAAGATGACAACACTTTCTTCAAATTAATGGCTTAAGAGTGGCAGTACATTCACCTCCCACTATCTGGCTGTATCTCCATGAAAGGCAGCATTCACCCAAAAAAAATGTTTCTGTATTTTTTGGGTTGAGGAAGCAGGGAAATGAGGGACAAATACAACCCTGCCCGGCTACTACACTGTTCCCCTTTTTGTGTGAGTAGGGAGGTAGAAGGGAGTGGTTAGGACAAGCCTGAGTGGTTGCAGTTTGCCCCACCTCCACCTCCGCTCTGAACACACACACACACACACACACACACACACACACACACACACACACACACACACACACAACACACACACACACACACACACACACACACACACACACACACACACACACACACACACACACACTGATGAGGAATCAGTGGAGTTGTGAGCTGGGTGCCGTAGCGCCTCGGTGCAGGCTTTCCGTTCCAGGTGAATGATTCCCTGTAATAACATGGGAATAAGCCGGGATAAATGGAGAGCACCGAGGCGTTAGTCATTTTCCTTCACCGTCGTGAAGACATTTAGAGCTGCTGTATGGGGCTGGCATGGCAGTGGCACCAAGGAGAATACGTCACAAATGGCATCCTATTCTCTATTTAGTGAGCTACTGTTGACAGGAGCCAATAGGGATTTAAGAGTTAAACCTTCCTGGTTGTCTCTGCCTTGGACAGGCATCAAACAGAGATTGGCTGTACCTATGGCAGGCTTGGCAGCACAGCAGCCATTGTAGTTCATGTTTGGCTCTGTCTATCTGAGACAAATGGGAGGATAATGACATAACTGGCTTGCATAAGCATGGTGCCTTTTGTGATTTGCTGTCCATTTGTGAGAGGGAGGTGCTCAACTGTTAGCATGCTGAAGATGACTAATTCGTGTGTGTATGTGTGTGTGGGTCTGTGTGTGTGTGTGGGGGAGGGAGGGGGGGGTCTATGTGTGTGGGTGTGTGTTTGTTTGTGTGTGTGAGAGACTGTGAGACTTTAATCATCAGAGAGACTGTGGGACTTTAACCAACAGAGAGACTGTGGGACTTTAACCATCAGAGAGACTGTGGGACTTTAACCAACAGAGAGATGGTGGGACTTTAACCATCAGAGAGACTGTGGGACTTTAACCATCAGAGAGACTGTGGGACTTTAACCAACAGAGAGACGGTGGGACTTTAACCATCAGAGAGACTGTGGGACTTTAACCAACAGAGAGACGGTGGGACTTTAACCATCAGAGAGACTGTGGGACTTTAACCATCAGAGAGACTGTGGGACTTTAACCATCAGAGAGACTGTGGGTCTTCAACCAACAGAGAGACTGTGGGAATTTAACCTTCAGAGAGACTGTGGGACTTTAACCATCAGAGAGACTGTGGGACTTTAACCATCAGAGAGACTGTGGGTCTTCAACCAACAGAGAGACTGTGGGACTTTAACCTTCAGAGAGACTGTGGGACTTTAACCATCAGAGAGACTGACTAACAATTCCAAAACTACTGTCTTGTACACAGTGTAAGGGGATAAAGAATATGTACATAAGGATATATGAATGAGTGATGATACAGAGCAGCATAGGCAAGATACAGTAGATGGTATTGAGTACAGTATATACATATGAGATGAGTATGTAAACAAAGTGGCATAGTTAAAGTGGCTAGTGATACATGTATTACATAAGGATACAGTCGATGATACAGAGTACAGTATATACGTCTGCATATGAGATGAATAATGTAGGGTAAGTAACATTATATAAGGTAGCATTGTTTAAAGTGGCTAGTGATATATTTACATAATTTCCCATCAATTCCCATTATTAAAGTGGCTGGAGTTGAGTCAGTGTCAGTGTGTTGGCAGCAGCCACTCAATGTTAGTGGTGGCTGTTTAACAGTCTGATGGCCTTGAGATAGAAGCTGTTTTTCAGTCTCTCGGTCCCAGCTTTGATGCACCTGTACTGACCTCGCCTTCTGGATGATAGCGGGGTGAACAGGCAGTGGCTCGGGTGGTTGATGTCCTTGATGATCTTTATGGCCTTCCTGTGACATCGGGTGGTGTAGGTGTCCTGGAGGGCAGGTAGTTTGCCCCCGGTGATGCGTTGTGCAGACCTCACTACCCTCTGGAGAGCCTTACGGTTAAGGGTGGAGCAGTTGCCGTACCAGGCGGTGATACAGCCCGCCAGGATGCTCTCGATTGTGCATCTGTAGAAGTTTGTAAGTGCTTTTGGTGACAAGCCAAATTTCTTCAGCCTCCTGAGGTTGAAGAGGCGCTGCTGCGCCTTCTTCACAATGCTGTCTGTGTGAGTGGACCAATTCAGTTTGTCTGTGATGTGTATGCCGAGGAACTTAAAACTTGCTACCCTCTCCACTACTGTTCCACTCAACCTTCAGAGAGACTGTGGGACTTTAACCTTCAGAGAGACTGTGGGACTTTAACCAACAGAGTGGTTGTGTGGTGGTTGTGTTACTTAAGTATGTAGTTGAATGCACAGATTGTAATTGTCTATGGATAAGGCTGTATGCTAAATCACAAAGCATGCAATATTAACCCCACCTCTCTTCTGTCTCCTTTCTCAGGTGTCACTCTATGATTGCGTGAGCTGCTATCTATCGAGCAGAGCGGGAGTGTAGGTAGAGGAGCAGAGGAGAGGCGTGCCAACACCTGGACCATGGCACTGAGCCACCGATGGGCACAATCTCCCCTCGCGAGGGGGGCCACATTTATCCTACTACTGGGCAGTCTGGCCCTGCCATCACCATCCCACGCAGACAGTGAGTAACACAATGATATCAATGATACCTCCAGAGATATGCGGTATAGAAGTCTTGTTGTATTTCTAGGGATACACCATAGAGAAGTCTTGTTGTATATCTAGGGATACACCATAGAGAAGTCTTGTTGTATATCTAGGGATACACCATAGAGAAGTCTTGTTGTATATCTAGGGATACACCACCATTAGGTCATTTCAATCAGGCTCCTTGCAGCCTGACATCTACCACGCAGACAGTGAATAAACACCATTATATTTATATTTTTATTTTATTTAGCCTTTATTTAATTAGCAAAGTCAGTTAAGAACAAATTCTTATTTACACTGACAGTCTAAAATATGACCTCCATAGAGAATATTCTGCCTGTTATTGTATAGCTTGGAGTGGTCTTTTCCATAGACTGTAAGGCTGATTTCCTAGACCCAGATTAAGCCTAGTCCTAGACCTTGGAGATTCACCATAGAGATTCTCTAATTCTCTTCCTGTGGATACCTGCACCTGAGATACACCAGAGAGGAATGTGCAGTGTTTTATGGCCAGCGATTGACCCGCCCTCCTTTCTATTTCCTACGATCCAAATGAAGTCATTATTGTCAAAATTTAAATGACGTCAATACAAGACTGTAGAACTGGTTGTAAACGGGTTCATTTGACATCAACCACTGTTGCTTTCTGGGATTGCTCCTCTATTGGCATGTAGTAGTATGGCTTTGCAGAGATATTTTCCAGAGACAAAGTGTTGTAGGCACGAGGCCTACATTTATCACTTTGTAAAGTGAGGATGTTAAGGAAACAATGCTGTGACACATGAAATGAATCAAATCACTGCTTGAACTAAGTGTTCTGTTTGTTCACTGTTATATATATCTCTCCCAACCAAAACAGATCTTAGCTATCTAATGATCCATCCTGTTGTGATCCGTCAGCAGTGCTGGTGTCTGATCTCTCTCTGCTGTTCACTCACATTAGTATCATGAGATGTTGTCTTGTGGAATCTCTCCAATCTCTCGCTGCTTTTACAAATGTTGAGATATCTGACTTGAGACAGTCTGGAAATAGTGTGGAGTCTTGAGAACCCTTTCAGGTTTTGTGTTCTGAGGAAAGTGTTTTGTGTTCAAAAGGAACACTCTCACTCTGTTTGTTCTGGGCTTCTTATTCAGTGAATGAATTCCAGTGATTCTAAGAGCTTCTCTATCACGCAGCCTTTTCAGCATTCATGTTGTTCTAACCCATCCTCAACCAACCAACCTTCCTCTTCTAATGGCATACTTCTAGTACTCTCAAGTACCAGTAGGAATAGTACTCTCAAGTATACAGTAGGAATCTGAGTCTAGTCCAGTGGTTCCCTAACTTGTGAACTCGGGCCACCATCCCGTCATTGGGGATGGGATCGTAATTGCTTAATTAACTCTGGAACCACACCTTTGTGGAAGCACCTGCTTTTATACTTTGCATCCATCATTTGCTCAAGT
The DNA here is from genome assembly GCF_057628025.1 of Oncorhynchus mykiss. Lineage (NCBI taxonomy): Eukaryota > Metazoa > Chordata > Actinopteri > Salmoniformes > Salmonidae > Oncorhynchus > Oncorhynchus mykiss. The sequence goes on from NC_143026.1 coordinate 80,312,464, forward strand.
GTTTCCTTTATTTTGGCAGTTACCTGTACATTACAATAGTACAGTAGGTTAGTAGTAGTAGTAGTGCAGTATAGTAATACAGTAGGTTAGTAGTAGTAGTAGTGCAGTATAGTAATACAGTAGGTTAGTAGTAGTAGTAGTGCAGTATAGTAATACAGTAGGTTAGTAGTAGTAGTGCAGTATAGTAATACAGTAGGTTAGTAGTAGTAGTAGTGCAGTATAGTAATACAGTAGTTAGTAGTAGTAGTAGTGCAGTACAGTAGTACAGTAAGTTAGTAGTAGTAGTAGTAGTGCAGTACAGTAGCTTAGTAGTAGTGCAGTACAGTAGTACAGTATGTTAGTAGTACTAGTAGTGTAGTACAGTAGGTTAGTAGTAGTGCAGTACAGTAGTACAGTAGGTTAGTAGTAGTAGTGCATTACAGTAGGTTAGTAGTAGTAGTAGTGCAGTAGAGTCATACAGTAGGTTAGTAGTACTAGTAGTGCGGTACAGTAGTACAGTAGGTTAGTAGTAGTAGTAGTTCAGTACAGTAGTACAGTAGGTTAGTAGTAGTAGTGCATTACAGTAGGTTCGTAGGTTAGTAGTAGTAGTAGTGCAGTACAGTAGGTTAGTAGTAGTAGTGCAGTACTGTAGTACAGTAGTACAGAAGGTTAGTAGTATTAGTAGTACATTACAGTAGGTTAGTAGTAGTGCAGTACAGTAGTACAGTAGGTAAGAAGTAGTGCAGTACAGTAGGTTCATAAGTTAGTAGTAGTAGTAGTGCAGTACAGTAGTACAGTAGGTTAGTAGTAGTGCAGTACAGTAGGTTAGTGGTAGTAGTTGTGCAGTACAGTTGTACAGTAGGTTAGTAGTAGTGCAGTACAGTAGGTTAGTAGGTTAGTGGTTGTAGTAGTGCAGTACAGTAGGTTAGTAGTACTAGTGGTAGTGCAGTGCAGTAGTACAGTAGGTTAGTAGTAGTAGTGCAGTACAGTAGGTTAGTAGTAGTAGTAGTGCAGTACAGTAGGTTAGTAGTAGTAGTAGTAGTAGTGCTGTACAGCAGAACAGTAGGTTAGTAGTACTAGTAGTAGTCTAGCACAGTAGGTTAGTTGTAATGCAGCACAGTAGGTTAGTAGTAGTGCAGTGCAGTAGGTTAGTAGGTTAGTGGTAGTAGTAGTGCAGTACAGTAGTACAGTAGGCTAGTAGTAGTAGTAGTAGTAGTACAGTAGTACAGTAGGTTAGTAGTAGTAGTACTGCAGTACAGTAGTACAGTAGGCTAGTAGTAGTGCAGTACAGTACAGTAGTACAGTAGGTTAGTAGTAGTAGTGCAGTACAGTAGGTTAGTAGTAGTAGTGCAGTACAGTACAGTAGTACAGTAGGTTAGTAGTAGTAGTGCAGTACAGTAGGTTAGTAGTAGTGCAGTACAGTACAGTAGGTTAGTAGTAGTAGTAGTAGTAGTAGTAGTGCAGTGCAGTAGTACAGTAGGTTAGTAGTAGTAGTAGTGTAGTACAGTAGTACCGTAAGTTAATAGTAGTTGTAGTGCAGTACAGTAGTACAATATGTTAGTAGTAGTAGTAGCAGTGCAGTACAGTAGGTTAGTAGTAGTGCAGTAGGTTAGTGGTTGTAGTAGTGCAGTACAGTAGTACAGTAGATTAGTAGTAGTAGTGGTAGTGCAGTACAGTGTGTTAGTAGTAGTGCAGTACAGTAGTACAGTAGGTTAGTGGTAGTAGTTGTGCTGTACAGTAGTGCAGTAGGTTGGTAGTAGTAGTAATGCAGTACAGTAGGTTAGTAGTAGTGCAGTAGGTTAGTAGTAGTAGTACAGTAGTGGTAGTAGTAATGCAGTACAGTAGGTTAGTAGTAGTAGTAGTGCAGTACAGTAGTACAGTAGGCTAGTAGTAGTAGTAGTAGTAGTACAGTAGTACAGTAGGTTAGTAGTAGTAGTACTGCAGTACAGTAGTACAGTAGGCTAGTAGTAGTGCAGTACAGTACAGTAGTACAGTAGGTTAGTAGTAGTAGTGCAGTACAGTAGGTTAGTAGTAGTAGTGCAGTACAGTACAGTAGTACAGTAGGTTAGTAGTAGTAGTGCAGTACAGTAGGTTAGTAGTAGTGCAGTACAGTACAGTAGGTTAGTAGTAGTAGTAGTAGTAGTAGTAGTGCAGTGCAGTAGTACAGTAGGTTAGTAGTAGTAGTAGTGTAGTACAGTAGTACCGTAAGTTAATAGTAGTTGTAGTGCAGTACAGTAGTACAATATGTTAGTAGTAGTAGTAGCAGTGCAGTACAGTAGGTTAGTAGTAGTGCAGTAGGTTAGTGGTTGTAGTAGTGCAGTACAGTAGTACAGTAGATTAGTAGTAGTAGTGGTAGTGCAGTACAGTGTGTTAGTAGTAGTGCAGTACAGTAGTACAGTAGGTTAGTGGTAGTAGTTGTGCTGTACAGTAGTGCAGTAGGTTAGTAGTAGTAGTAATGCAGTACAGTAGGTTAGTAGTAGTAGTACAGTAGTGGTAGTAGTAATGCAGTATAGTAGGTTAGTAGTAGTGCAGTAGGTTAGTAGTAGTAGTACAGTAGTGGTAGTAGTAATGCAGTACAGTAGGTTAGTAGTAATGCTGTACAGTAGGTTAGTAGTAGTAGTAGTGCAGTACAGTAGTACAGCAGGTTAGTACTACATTACAGTAGGTTAGTAGTAGTAGTAGTGCAGTACAGTAGGTTAGTAGTAGTAGTACTACATTACAGTAGGTTAGTTGTAGTAGTAGTAGTGCAGTACAGTAGTACAGTATGTTAGTAGTAGTAGTGCATTACAGTAGGTTAGTAGTACTACATTACAGTAGTACAGTAGGTTAGTAGTAGTGCAGTAGGTTAGTAGTACTACATTACAGTAGGTTAGTGGTTAGTGCGGTACAGTAGTATAGTATATTCATAGTAGTAGTAGTGCAGTAGGTTAGTAGTAGTAGTGCAGTACAGTGGGTTAGTAGTAGTAGTAGTGCAGTAGGTTAGTAGTAGCGCAGTACAGTGGTGGTATTAGCGCAGTACAGTAGGTTAGTAGTAGTGTAGTAGAGTAGTACAGTCGGATAGTAGTAGTAGTACAGTAGGTTAGTAGTTATATTTATTTATCCGTTATTTTACCAGGTAAGTTGAGAACATGTTCTCATTTGCAGCAACGACCTGGGGAATAGTTACAAGGGAGAGGAGGGGGATGAATGAGCCAATTGTAAGCTGGGGATTATTAGGTGACCGTGATGGTTTGAGGCCCGAATTGGGAATTTAGCCAGGACACCGGGGTTATCACCCCTACTCTTACGATAAGTGCCATGGGATCTTTAATGACCTCAGAGAGTCAGGACACCCGTTTAACGTCCCATCCGAAAGACAGCACCCTACACAGGGCCGTGTCCCCAATTGGGATATTTTTTAAGACCAGAGGAAAGAGTGCCTCCTACTGGCCCTCCAACACCACTTCCAGCAGCATCTGGTCTCCCATCCAGGAATGCACGGTAGTATGAAGGGTGGTATGCTGCTGGCTCAATGTACAGTAGGTTAGTAGTAGTAGTAGTGTAGTAGAGTAAGTTAGTAGTAGTAGTAGTGCAGTACAGTAGTACAGTAAGTTACTAGTAGTAGTAGTGCAGTACAGTAGGTTAGTAGGTTAGTAGTAGTGTAGTACAGTAGTGCAGTAGGTTAGTAGTAGTAGTAGTGCAGTACAGTAGTACAGTATGTTAGTAGGTTCGTAGTAGTAGTAGTGTAGTACAGTACTACAGTAGGTTATTAGTAGTGCAGTACAGTAGTACAGTAGGTTAGTAGTAGTAGTGTAGTACAGTAGTACAATAATACAGTAGGTTAGTAGTAGTAGTAGTGTAGTACAGTAGTACAATAATACAGTAGGTTAGTAGTAGTAGTAGTGTAGTACAGTAGTACAGTAGGTTAGTAGTAGTAGTGTAGTACAGTAGTACAATAATACAGTAGGTCAGTAGTAGTAGTAGTGCAGTACAGTAGTACAGTAGGTTAGTAGTAGTAGTAGTGCAGTACAGTAGTACAGTAGGTTAGTAGTAGTAGCGTAGTACAGTAGTACTGCAATGATGCAACAATGCATAAAACACATGCAGGTATACTAGCACACGTGTTACAGTGAGTAGAGATCAGGCCACCTTCCCCCAACCCCTCTACCCATGGCCGTTGGGTTGGGGCATTGTTAGCCTAGGAATGTCAACTGTTTCTCTCTGTTGACAAAACAAACATGGTTGATGTCCATGCTACCCCAGGGTGACTACAGTACAGCATAGCTGGCTTTTTTGCTACCCTTTGAACAGTGCATTTTCTTCACCATTGCACATTGCAATTTCTCTAGAGATAAATTTGATCCAGCCTGAACTGTGCAATGGGGTAGGGAGTTGTAGTTTCCAACAGGCTAATATTCAACATAGTTTAGCGCATTAAACGTGGTAATTAACTACAGTTACCATAATCCATGGCTCATTTACTTGTCCTGCGTTTATTTTATGCCTGAAATGGAAAAGACAGAATATCGCGTGATGGTGAGTGGATATAGAGAGCAGTTGTTGCTTCGCAAGGTATATATATTGAAAATACAAGATCTAAGTGATTGATAGTTGGTATTCAGTAGTCATAAAAGTGTGCCTTATTTACTTTGAAGCTCTACTAAAATAGTGATTTTGTCAGACAGCATAGGCAGCAGCTCTATAGAGATGAGATGATGACTTGAATGAAAAAAACAAGACAAATGTAATATACACAACAACTGAAATATTTTCATACCCAAATCTAACTGCCTGTTGCTCAGGCCCTGAAGCAAGGAAATGCATATTCTTGGTACCATTTGAAAGGAAACACTTTGAAGCTTGTGGAAATGTGAAAATAATGTAGGAAAATATAACACATTAGATCTGATAAAAGGTAATACAGACAAATACAATGTATTTTTTTTGTTCCATCAGTTTGAAATGCAAGAGAAAGGCCATAATGCATTATTCCAGCCCAAGGTGCAATTTAGATTTTGGGCACATGATGGCATTAGTGTATGTGCAATGTTTTAGACTGATCCAATGAACTATTGCATTTCTGTTCAAACTGTTGTATCAAGACTGCCCACATTCTTTTCACTGTAGTAGCTACTGTAAATTGGACAGTGCAGTTAGATTAACAAGAATTTAAGCTTTCTGCCAATATCAGTTATTTCTATGTCCTGGGAAATTTTCTTGTTACTTACAACCTCATGCTTATTGCATTAGCCTATGTTAGCTCAACCTTCCCACAGGGGATCCACCAATCCTGAAGAAGTTTAATTAATGTCTTACACTTACAAGTTAGTTAGTAGAATATTGTATCATGGTAACTAATACATGCAATAATAAATCACATTTATTAGTCTTGGTTGATATATGTGGAGGTCAAGGCTGGGGTGAGGTAGCTAGACAACAAAGAGGGTGAACCCGTGAACCAGACATGCTAATGCAATCATGTTGTTTGGGGTTTTCTCCTGAGAGCCCCATTTTAGTGTTACACACAACCACCCACACGCACGCACGCACGTACACACACACACACACACACACACACACACACACACACACACACACACACACACACACACAGTGATCTCATTACTGCACAGCATCCTAGGGGGGAGCAGCACTCTCTCTAATGAACATGACATGCTTCACGTCAAATTTAGGAGGATTTCTAATGGAAGGAATTAATAAGACAGAAAGTGGAAAATTCCCGGTTGCTCCTCACTGTGTGTGTGTGTGTGTGTGTGTGTGTGTGTGTGTGTGTGTGTGTGTTTGTATGTATGTGTGTATGTGTGTTGTTCAGGAAGGATGGGGTACATACACTCACTGTCAGATCACAGTTAGGTGCTCGGTGTGGTTGCACATCGGCGAGTCTAAAAATGTGTTGTCGACACAAAAAGAGTTTATAGTCTTAAGGGAAGACAGCTAGCAATGCAAGAAGAGGCTTAAAAATAGCTAGGGCTGCCAGAAAGAATGAGAGTGATTCTGAAAAGAGAAAAACCCTCTCTCCTACTGTGTCTGAGACTGGTTAGATTTACTGCCACACATTCTCATCAGAAGCTTACACCATGATGTCACCATCTAACATTGCTGTAATTGTAATGTTAATTGATTTAAAAAAGTATGATAAAGATTATTATTTTAAAACAAGTAATTAGTACCATTAACTTTTAATGTCCATTCAACACTGAACCCCTCTTTTATGCTACCTTTACTGTTACATTCAGTATGTTTGTTAATATCTTAGGTTGATTCAAGTATTGCAATTATCTTAAGAATGTGATTAAGTATGTGTTTGAATACAGTACTATCACATTTATACAACGGGTGGGTCTAATCCTGGATAATGATTGGTTAAAACCGCATTCCAGACAGTTTCTATTTAAGCAATAAGGCCCGAGGAGGTGTGGCCAATATACCACAGCTAAGGGCTGTTCTTATGCACGACGCACCACGGAGTGACTGGACACAGCCCTTAGCTGTGGTATTTTGGCCATATATCACAAACCCCCAAGGTGCCTTATTGCGATTATAAACTGGTTACCAATTGTAATTAGTGCAGTAAAAATCAATGTTTTGTCATACATGTGGTATACGGTCTGATATACCATGGCCTTCAGCCAATCAATTCAGAGCTCAAACCACCCAGTTTATAATTAATAACTTACCACCGGCTAAATCTATGATGTTGAAATGCTTATTTATTCTGTTCCTTCTGACAGCGCATTCCACTGTCTCATCAGCTCAGCCAGGAAATGTTCTGTATATACTAGATCTACACTGTAAAAAGCATCTTGGCATTATCTTTAGACTAGAATTTGGTTTTCAACAGTGGAGATTTGTAATAACCTTGCTGTCTGTCTCTCCAACATTTTCTCCAACATTGTTTCAATATTGAAATTTGATCTCCAGTTGTCCTATGGTAATGAACGTGTCGGGAGTCATAGCTGGCAGCTTTTCTCAGCCAGTGGAATCATGATTCAGCATAATTGTTATGGATGTACGGTTGAAGTCGGAAGTTTACATACACTAAGGTTGGAGTCATTAAAACTCGTTTTTCAACCACATGTCTTGTTAACAAACTATAGTTTTGGCAAGTCGGTTAGGACATCTACTTTGTGCACGACACAATTCATTTTTCCAACAATTGTTTACATCCAGATTATTTCACTTAAAATTCACTGTATCACATTTCCAGTGGGTCAGAAGTTTACATACACTAAGACTGTGCCCTTGAACAGCTTAGAAAATTCCAGAAAATGATGTAATGGCTGTAGAAGCTTCTGAAAGGCTAATTGACAACATTTGAGTCAATTGGAGGTGTACCTGTGGATGTATTTCAAGGCCTACCTTCAAACTCAGTGCCTCATTGCTTGACATTATGGGAAAATCAAAAGAAACCAGCCAAGACCTCAGAAAAAAATTGTAGAACTCCACAAGTCTGGTTCATCCTTGGGAGCAATTTCCAAATGCCTGAAGGTACCACACTCATCTGTACAAACAATAGTACGCAAGTATAAACACCATTGGACCACACAGCTGTCATACCGCTCAGGAAGGAGACGTGTTCTGTCTCCTAGAGATGAACGTACTTTGGTGCGAAAAGTGCAAATCAATCCCAGAACAACAGCAAAGGACCTTGTGAAGATGCTGGAGGAAACAGGTACAAGAGTATATATATCCACAGTAAAAAAAAGTATATATCAACATAACCTCAACATAACCTGAAAAGCCGCTCAGCAAGGAAGTAGTCACTGCTCCAAAACCACCATAAAAAAGCCAGACTATGGTTTGCAACCGCACATGGGGACAAAGATCGTACTTTTTGGAGCAATGTCCTCTGGTCGGATGAAACAAAAATAGAACTGTTCAGCCATATTGACCATCTCTGTGTTTGGAGGAAAAAGGGGGAGGCTTGCAAGCCGAAGAGCATCATCCCAGCCGTGAAGCACAGGGGTGGCAGCAACATGTTGTGGGGGTGCTTGGCTGCAGGAGGGACTGGTGCACTTCACAAAATGGATGGCTTCACGAGGAAGAAAGATTATGTGGATATATTGAAGCAACATCTCAAGACATCAGTCAGGAAGTTAAAGCTTGGTCGCAAATGGGTCTTCCAAATGGACAATGACCCCAGGCATACTTCCAAAGTTTTGGCAAAATGGATTAAGGACAACAATGGCAAGGTATTGGAGTGTCCATCACAAAGCTCTGACCTCAATCCTATAGAAAATTTGTGGGCAGAACTGAAAAGACGTGCCAGGAAGAATTGGCCAAAATTCACCAAACTTATTGTGAGAAGCTTGTGGAAGGCTACCCAAAACGTTTGACCCAAGTTAAACAATTTAAAGGCAATGCTACCACATACTAATTGAGTGTATGTAAACTTCTGACCCACTGGGAATGTGATGAAATAAATAAAAGCTGAAATAAATCTCTCTGCTATTATTCTGACATTTCACGTTCTTAAAATAAAGTGGTGATCCTAACTGACCTAAGACAGGGCATTTTTACTAGGATTAAATGTCAAGAATAGTGAAAAACTGAGTTTAAACGTATTTTGCTAAGGTATATGTAGACTTCCCACTTCAACTGTATACAAAGAAAATATCAATAGAAAAACACGAAATGCAGTTTGTTTTCTGTCATTCCAGCTTCAGTTTGAAGTGGTTGTGTTAGCTGTGTTGTTGGCTATCTATTTTGAATAGTGGAATGGTGAGAGAGCACATGTTCTATGCCAGGTGAAATCGCACATCATTAGCTCATTGTTATGGGTGTATCAAAAAATATTCACTAGAAAAAAGATTAAACAAACGCGAATGCGAATGCTGTTAACCAAAGTTGGCTAGCTAGCAAGCAAGGGATAAGAACATTGCTAGCCATCATGGCAATGGAACATTTAGAATGAATGACTGGGTTGCATCCATAGATTTAGAACAAAAATACTTAACAACTGGGTTGCGTTTCTGGCAACCGAAGCAATAGAACGAACGACCAGCCGGCTTGAGCAGCAGCCCTGTACTTGTGTTGGGACCATATCTCGTGGACAGATGAAATAGTATGAATGATTTCATAAAAATAAAGTTTTTAATGACAGTCATTATTTGAATATGTTTGTAACTTATTAACTTAATGCATAAAAGTCATAATGCATTCAAAGCCGGTGTTTGGAGGATATATTGGCACAGTTTGCCGAACAACACCCATGCCAACATATCCTCCAAACACCGGCTTCTCTGGCATTATCACTTAATTAATGTCCACTTAACACTGAAACTCTCTAATATGCTCCCTTTAATGTTTTATTCAGTACTCTTACACAACACTTATCTTCCCAATGCCATAAAATACATTCCATGACTTCACACCAGCACAAGTAAATCACAATAGCTTTTATTTTCCTATTGCAACTTGTTGACTATATTGTTGGTGTTGTGCTATATGGCAGTAAAAAGAGACGGATAAAGATATTTGATTACGTGGAAAACAATAGATTTCATCTGGTGATTTAAACATCAAGAGATCCATGTGAGCCATTCACTAAGATCATTTCAAATTAGGCCTCCGGTTTGGAAGTGTTTAGGAATGTCACCTATGCCATTTGCTCTCCTACTGAGCTGAGCCAGAGGTTGCATCCCAATTGGCAACCTGTTACCTTTATAGTGCACTACTTTTGAGCTGGGGCCACCGGTTTCTGGTCCAAAATAGTGCACTACAGTATATATGGAATAAGGTGCCATTTAGGATTTAGACAGAGACTGTTGATCCTTTCGGAGGTCAATGTACCTGATAAACAAGTGTCTTATCACGTAAGACCTCTGCTTTTTATGGCACCAATAATTGTGTAATTTCAACTGATAGGAAAGTGGAAGACATCACACAGGGGCCTGAATTGTTTTGTTCCGTCACAACTTTTGGGACTATTCTATTTGTTACATTACGCCTGGCAAGCTCGATCAAACATAGCTGAACTATTGATGGAAGAAAAATACTATTAAAACCTAGGTCTGGTTTTAACTGTACAGTATGAAAGTGTGTCTGTGTGGGCTGGGCTGACAACATGTGAAGCCACTGCAGGGTAGCTTCTCCTGTCCTGTCTGCCAGGCCAGGAAGCTGGAAAGCCTGGGGACTAAAGTATGTCTGTCAGGCCAGGAAGCTGGAATGCCTGGGGACTACAGAGTGTCTGTCAGGCCAGGAAGCTGGAAAGCCTGGGGACTACAGTGTGTCTGTCAGGCCAGGAAGCTGGAAAGCCTGGGGACTACAGTGTGTGTTTCTCATTAGAAGGAAGTTGCTCCACAGGGGCCCTGACTGCACCTCTCACTGGCCCTCTCACGTCATAAACCTCACACACACACACGCACGCACGCACGCACACACACACACACACACACACACACACACACACACACACACACACACACACACACACACACACACACATAGTCTATAGGATTCAAAACACATATAATGGCTTATGTGGCTCCTTATGTTTTGTGTGTTAGACTTAGGTTACAGTGTGATTTCTCAAGGGAGCAGGCAAATAAAAAACTCTCTCGTTTCACTTGTCATCAGATGCTCTGATGTAGTGATCTGCATAGCAACGCTGGTGCCTAGCAAATCATCAGGAATGTGTAGCTACTCAAAATAACTGCTGGAATCCTCCTACAACAATGTTCTTAGAATCCCGCAGAGAACATTTTGTGAGGATTTGTTAGATATACTTGTCTTATTAATGTTCTGGGAATGTGTTTGTGAGCTTGCAGAACAGGTACATCTCACCTGGCTGCCTGATGTAATACCTGCTCTAGAACAGTATGAAATATGAAATGGCATCCTATTCCCTAAGTAGTGCACTACTTTTGGCCAGAGACAGAGCCGATGAAACATTTGCAGGGCATATATTATTTCTCACTAACACTGTCTCTGTTCCAGTGAATTTAAGCAGTGCGAATATTGCACAATATATCCTCAGTTCTGAGGCGAGGCTTTGGAGAAACAATTTTCTCTGCTACAGTACAGTGCTGCTGCAACCCCTGCACACAGTCAGAGAGCCACAGAGTCCCCAATGTGGGAATATTTGTGGATCTGTCCCTTTTCTCTCTCTGCCCACCCCATCTTCTAGACCTCTTCCGCACCACAGCGCAGCAGGCTAACTGTGTGAAGTCTTTGTGCTCGCTGCTCCCCCGGGTCGTGTTCGCATGATGATCTGCAAAATAGAATCTCTTTTTTTCCTATCGCTCGTTGTCTCCCTTTCCCGTCACCTTTCAAGTCGTTGTGTGGTACTTCTGCCAGACTTGTGTGAGTGGGAGGCAGTTTTGAGTGCTGTCAACAGAGAGTGCAGAGAGCAGAAAAGAACAATGTATTATTTATCAGAACAAACATGACTGCTGGTGTTGCCGTACCATTCAGGCTCTTTCCAAATGGAGGTTTTTCAAATTATTGAATTTCTCACACACTGATACTTTGCTGCATTCAGACAGTATTTTATCAGGGGCTGGAGGATAAGGTTCTACTGTTGAAGTACTATTCATTCTTACTTCATGAGAAGCCAAAATGAGTATGACACCCGGGTGTTTAAAGCATGCTACAGTACATTTTTGAAATGCCATATACTATTTTCTTTGCTGCGTGAGAGAAGCAGAGATGAAAGAGAACTTTACAGATGTCAACTAGATTGAAGCATTCATTCTATCGATTTATGGCATTATTCTGGGTAACAGAGGTTTATTTAGTATTCTAGGGTAACAAGTAATGACAGAATAGAAGCTTCCTGTATCTATAGACAAGTTGACTAACAAATAGCACGCCAAAATGTCAGAGATTATAAACCAAAACTGTACAGCGCATTTTCTATATTATCAGGTGAGGGCCTCAGATTTATTGCTGTATCACATATAGCCGGGCGGTTGCGGATGGGTTATTAGCAATTACGAGCGAGTGTGGGTGAACAAACAGCTGGCCCGTGCATCACTAACGTGCGTGTGTTTGGGAGTCTATAATCCAGTTTAAATGATGCCAGTGCTTATCAGTTGGTCATGTCCCGAACCAACAAAGCATGGCGGCTAATATGCCAGGGATAAACAAACACATCGTCCTGCCAGGGCAGTCAAGAGCCAGCTGAGCAGGAGAGGAGTACACCACTAATTGGAGAGTGTATCACATCTTGATAATCCTTAAATCCATTCCCAATCACACACAAATGCACAGACACAGGGTAGCATCCAGCTCCCTCCTACGTTGTTTTGGTTCCTGCTGAGGCAGCCTATCACAGAGCAAGTCTCCATCGGGAGGAAATGCATCACCTGCCCCCAGCACAGTCTCTCCTTCAGTCCACTGCTCCATGGCCATGTATGTATCATCTCTCCTTCAGTCCTCTGCTCCATGGCCATGTATGTATCATCTCTCCTTCAGTTCTCTGCTCCATGGCCATGTATGTATCATCTCTCCTTCAGTCCACTGCTCCATGGCCATGAATGTATCATCTCTCAATCTGTTCTCTGCTCCATGGCCATGAATGTATCATCTCTCCTTCAGTCCTCTGCTCCATGGCCATGTATGTATCATCTCTCCTTCAGTCCTCTGCTCCATGGCCATGTATGTATCATCTCTCCTTCAGTCCACTGCTCCATGGCCATGTATGTATCATCTCTCCTTCAGTCCACTGCTCCATGGCCATGTATGTATCATCTCTCCTTCAGTCCTCTGCTCCATGGCCATGTATGTATCATCTCTCCTTCAGTCCTCTGCTCCATGGCCATGTATGTATCATCTCTCCTTCAGTCCACTGCTCCATGGCCATGTATGTATCATCTCTCCTTCAGTTCTCTGCTCCATGGCCATGTATGTATCATCTCTCCTTCAGTTCTCTGCTCCATGGCCATGTATGTATCATCTCTCCTTCAGTCCACTGCTCCATGGCCATGTATGTATCATCTCTCCTTCCGTTCTCTGCTCCATGGCCATGTATGTATCATCTCTCCTTCAGTCCACTGCTCCATGGCCATGTATGTATCATCTCTCCTTCAGTTCTCTGCTCCATGGCCATGTATGTATCATCTCTCCTTCAGTCCACTGCTCCATGGCCATGTATGTATCATCTCTCCTTCAGTCCACTGCTCCATGGCCATGTATGTATCATCTCTCCTTCAGTCCACTGCTCCATGGCCATGTATGTATCATCTCTCCTTCAGTCCACTGCTCCATGGCCATGTATGTATCATCTCTCCTTCAGTCCACTGCTCCATGGCCATGTATGTATCATCTCTCCTTCAGTCCACTGCTCTATGGCCATGAATGCATCTCTCCTTCTGGCCCTTTTCTCTACTGCAGCTCAGCGCAAGATGCGTTACTGACATACATGCCTTACAGGTTGTGCTATCAGCCACTTCAGTGAGTGGGTAGTGCACTAATTTCGACCAGGGCCGATGTGTGTGTGTGTGTGTGTGTGTGTGTGTGTGTGTGTGTGTGTGTGTGTGTGTGTGTGTGTGTGTGTGTGTGTGTGTGTGTGTGTGTGTGTGTGTGTGCAGAGTGAAGTAGCCTGCGACAGGTGTGTGTCAGTGAGAGACTCCGTCACTGTGAGTACAGTAGCAACGCACACTGCAGAATGATACTTCATTAGACTGAGGGAGCGGAGCTACCATCGTCCTGGATAATGTCCTAGGATGTGTCTGCAGGGAGGGCTAAACACAATGTTTCCTTGCCTCATTTGGTTTTATAGCTGGGTTCCAGCTATAGTCCATGGCACCTCATCTCACAGGCCTCTAACAACTTCTCTATATGTACTGCATGCCAATGGACCAGTCTGCCTGTCTGCTGGCTCCAGTAGAAGAGACATTATGCCAGGGACGAGGGGGTGTGTTGTGACATTATTACATAAAGAACACCTGCTCTTTTCATGACATAGACTGACCCAGTGTTGTGAAGGGAGGATCTGGAAAGTTTTGAAGGGAGGAGGCGGTGTGTTGTGAAGGGAGGAGGCGGTGTGTTGTGAAGGGAGGAGTCGGTGTGTTGTGAAGGGAGGAGTCGGTGTGTTGTGAAGGGAGGAGGCGGTGTGTTGTGAAGGGAGGAGGCGGTGTGTTGTGAAGGGATGAGGCGGTGTGTTGTGAAGGGAGGTGTCGGTGTGTTGTGAAGGGAGGAGGCGGTGTGTTGTGAAGGGAGGAGTCGGTGTGTTGTGAAGGGAGGAGGTGGTGTGTTGTGAAGGGAGGAGGCGGTGTGTTGTGAAGGGATGAGGGGGGTGTTGTGAAGGGAGGAGGGTGGGTGTTGTGAAGGGAGGAGGTGGTGTGTTGTGAAGGGATGAGGGGGGTGTTGTGAAGGGAGGAGGGTGGGTGTTGTGAAGGGAGGAGGGTGGGTGTTGTGAAGGGAGGAGGTGGTGTGTTGTGAAGGGAGGAGGTGGTGTGTTGTGAAGGGAGGAGGTGGTGTGTTGTGAAGGGAGGAGGTGGTGTGTTGTGATGGGAGGAGGCGGTGTGTTGTGAAGGGATGAGGGGGGTGTTGTGAAGGGAGGAGGGTGGGTGTTGTGAAGGGAGGAGGTGGTGTGTTGTGAAGGGAGGAGGGTGGGTGTTGTGAAGGGATGAGGGGGTGTGTTGTGAAGGGAGGAGGGGGTGTGTTGTGAAGGGAGGAGGCGGTGTGTTGTGAAGGGAGGAGGGGGTGTGTTGTGAAGGGAGGAGGCGGTGTGTTGTGAAGTGATGAGGCGGTGTGTTGTGAAGGGAGGAGGCGGTGTGTTGTGAAGGGATGAGGGGGGTGTTGTGAAGGGAGGAGGGTGGGTGTTGTGAAAGGAGGAGGTGGTGTGTTGTGAAGGGAGGAGGGTGGGTGTTGTGAAGGGAGGAGGCGGTGTGTTGTGAAGGGATGGGGGGGTGTGTTGTGAAGGGAGGAGGGGGTGTGTTGTGAAGGGAGGAGGCGGTGTGTTGTGAAGGGAGGAGGGGGTGTGTTGTGAAGGAAAGAGGCGGTGTGTTGTGAAGGGATGAGGGGGGTGTTGTGAAGGGAGGAGGGTGGGTTGTTAAGGGAGGAGGCGGTGTGTTGTGAAGGGATGAGGGGGGTGTTGTGAAGGGAGGAGGGTGGGTGTTGTGAAGGGAGGAGGTGGTGTGTTGTGAAGGGAGGAGGGTGGGTGTTGTGAATGGAGGAGGTGGTGTGTTGTGAAGAGAGGAGGGTTGGTGTTGTGAAGGGAGGAGGGGGCGTGTTGTGAAGGGAGGAGGGGGTGTGTTGTGAAGGGAAGAGGCGGTGTGTTGTGAAGGGAGGATGGTGGGTGTGGTGAAGGGAGGAGGGGGTGTGTTGTGAAGGAAAGAGGCGGTGTGTTGTGAAGGGAGGAGGCGGTGTGTTGTGAATGGAGGAGGCCGTGGGTGTTGTCAATGGAGGAGGTGGTGTATTGTGAAGGGAGGAGGGTGGGTGATGTGAACAGGAGGAGGGGGTGTGTTGTGAAGGGAGGAGGCGGTGTGTTGTGAAGGGAGGAGGCGGTGTGTTGTCAAGGGAGGATGGTGGGTGTTGTGAAGGGAGGAGGGTGGGCTGTTAAGGGAGGAGGCAGTGTGTTGTGAAGGAAGGAGTGGGCGTGTTGTGAAGGGAGGAGGGGGTGTGTTTTGAAGGGAGAAGGGGTTTGTTGTGAAGGGAGGAGGGGGTGTGTTGTGAAGGGAGGAGGGGGTGTGTTGTTAAGGGAGGAGGGTGGGTGTTATGAAGGGAGGAGGGGGTGTGTTGTGAAGGGAGGATTGTGGGAGTTGTGAAGGGAGGATCGAGTGGGTTGTGAAGGGAGGAAGGGTTGTGTTGTGAAGGGATGAGGGTGTGTGTTGTGAAAGGATGAGGGGGTGTGTTGTGAAGGGAGGAGCAGGTGTGTTGTGAAGGTAGGATCGGGTGTGTTGTGAAGGGAGGAGGGTGGGTGTTGTGAAGGGAGGAGGGTGGGTGGTGTGAAGGTAGGATCGGGTGTGTTTTGTGAAGGGAGGAGGGTGTGTGTTGTGAAGGGAGGAGGGTGGGTGTTGTGATGGTTGGATCGGGTGTGTTGTGAAGGTAGGATTGGGTGTGTTGTGAAGGGAGGAGGGGGTGTGGTGTGAAGAGAGGGGGCTGTGTGTTCTGAAGGGATGAGGGGGGGTGTTGTGAAGGGATGAGGGTGGGTGTTGTGAAGGGAGGAGGTAGTGTGTTGTGAAGGGAGGAGGGTGGGTGTTGTGAAGGGAGGAGGCGGTGTGTTGTGAAGGGAGGAGGGTGGGTGTTGTGATGGGAGGAGGGTGGTTGTTGTGAAGGGAGGAGGGGGTGTGTTGTGAAGGGACGAGGCAGTGTGTTGTGAAGGGAGGAGGCGGTGTGTTGTGAAGGGAGGAGGGGGTGTGTTGTGAAGGGAGGAGGCGGTGTGTTGTCAAGGGGGAGGGTGTGTGTTGTGAACAGGAGGAGGGGGTGTGTTATGAAGGGAGGAGGGTGGGTGTTGTGAAGGTAGGATCGGGTGTGTTGTGAAGGTAGGATTGGGAGGGTTGTGAAAGGAGGAGGGGGCGTGTTGTGAAATTAGGAGGGGGTGTGTTGTGAAAGGAGGATTGGGTGTGTTGTGGAGGTAGGATCGGGTGTGTTGTGAAGGGAGGAGGGGGTGTGTTGTGAAGGGATGAGGGGGTGTGTTGTGAAGGGATGAGGGGGTGTGTTGTGAAGGGAGGAGGGGGTGTGTTGTGAAGGGAGGAGGGGGTCTGTTGTGAAGGGAGGAGGGGGTGTGTTGTGAAGGGAGGAGGGGGTGTGTTGTGAAGGGAGGAGGCAGTGTGTTGTGAAGGGAGGATCGGGTGTGTTGTGAAAGGAGGAGGGTGTGTGTTGTGAAGGGAGGAGGGGGTGTGTTGTGAAGATAGGAGGGTGGGTGTTGTGAAGGTAGGATCGGGTGTGTTGTGAAGGTAAGATCGGGTGTGTTGTGAAGGGAGGAGGGGGTGTGTTGTGAAGGGAGGAGGGGGTGTGTTGTGAAGGGAGGAGGCAGTGTGTTGTGAAGGGAGGAGGTGGTGTGTTGTGAAGGGAGGAGATTGGGTGTTGTGAAGGGAGGAGGCGGTGTGTTGTGAAGGGAGGAGGGTGGTTGTTGTGATGGGAGCAGGGTGTTTGTTGTGAAGGGAGGAGGGGGTGTGTTGTGAAGGGACGAGGCGGTGTGTTGTGAAGGGAGGAGGCGTTGTGTTGTGAAGGGAGGAGGGGGTGTGTTGTGAAGGGAGGAGGCGGTGTGTTGTCAAGGGGGAGGGTGTGTGTTGTGAACAGGAGGAGGGGGTGTGTTATGAAGGGAGGAGGGTGGGTGTTGTGAAGGTAGGATCGGGTGTGTTGTGAAGGTAGGATTGGGAGGGTTGTGAAAGGAGGAGGGGGCGTGTTGTGAAATTAGGAGGGGGTGTGTTGTGAAGGGAGGATTGGGTGTGTTGTGGAGGTAGGATCGGGTGTGTTGTGAAGGGAAGAGGGGGTGTGTTGTGAAGGGATGAGGGGGTGTGTTGTGAAAGGATGAGGGGGTGTGTTGTGAAGGGAGGAGGGGGTGTGTTGTGAAGGGAGTAGGGGGTCTGTTGTGAAGGGAGGAGGGGGTGTGTTGTGAAGGGAGGAGGGGGTGTGTTGTGAAGGGAGGAGGCAGTGTGTTGTGAAGGGAGGATCGGGTGTGTTGTGAAAGGAGGAGGGTGTGTGTTGTGAAGGGAGGAGGGGGTGTGTTGTGAAGATAGGAGGGTGGGTGTTGTGAAGGTAGGATCGGGTGTGTTGTGAAGGTAAGATCGGGTGTGTTGTGAAGGGAGGAGGGGGTGTGTTGTGAAGGGAGGAGGGGGTGTGTTGTGAAGGGAGGAGGCAGTGTGTTGTGAAGGGAGGATCGGGTGTGTTGTGAAAGGAGGAGGGTGTGTGTTGTGAAGGGAGGAGGGGGTGTGTTGTGAAGATAGGAGGGTGGGTGTTGTGAAGGTAGGATCGGGTATGTTGTAAAGGTAAGATCGGGTGTGTTGTGAAGGGAGGAGGGGGTGTGTTGCGAAGGTAGGAGGGTGTGTGTTGTGAAGGGAGGGGGGTAGGTGTTGTGAAGGTAAGATCGGGTGTGTTGTGAAGGGAGGAGGGTGGGTGTTGTGAAGGTAGGATCGGGTGTGTTGTGAAAGGAGGAGAGTAGGTGTTGTGAAGGTAGGATCGGGTGTGTTGTGAAGGTTGGAGTCCCTTCTCCCTGATGAATTTCTCTTGTTCACATACACAATACATTAAGAACACCTGCTCTTTCCATGACATAGACTGACCAGGTGAATCCAGGTAAAAGCTATGATTCCTTATTGATGTCACTGGTTAAATCCACTACAAATCAGTGTAGATGAAGGGGAGGAGACAGATTAAATAATGATTTTTAAGCCTTGAGAAAATTGAGACATGGATGGTGTGTTTGCCATTCAGAGGGTGAACGGGCAAGACAAAATATTTAAGTGCCTATGAACGGGATATAGTAATAGGTGCCAGGCGCACTGGTTTGTGTCAAGAACTGCAGCACTGCTGGGTTTTTCAGCCTCAGCAGTTTCCCTTTCCTGGATGGTTGGGAGAAAATGGATGGTGTATCAAAAATGGTCCAGCGTCTAAAGAATATCCAGCCAACTTGACACTGTTGGAAGCATTGAAGTGAACATGGCCAGCACCCCTGTCGAAAGATTTTGACACCTTGTAGAGTCCATGCCCAGACAAATTGATTCTGTGGGCAGAAGGTATCCTAATGTTTGGTATGCTCAGGGTATATACTGTGCGTCAAACACAACACATGCATGCACACACACACACACACACACACACACACACACACACACACACACACACACACACACACACACACACACACACACACACACACACACACACACACACACACACACACACACACACACACACACACACACACACAAACACAAAGATGCTAATCATAATCTTGATAGAGGTAGCTTGACTACTGTATTCAGTGTACTGTTCTGACAATTATTTGTTCCAAATATACTTACACAGTACAGTTCTGGCCAAAAGTTTTGAGAATGACACGAATATAAATTTTCACAAAGTCTGCTGCCTCAGTTTGTTTGATGGCAATTTGCATATATTCCAGAATGTTATGAAGAGTGATCAGATGAATTGCAATTAATTGCAAAGTCCCTCTTTGCCATGCAAATGAACTGAATCCCCCCCCAAAACATTTCCACTTTATTTCAGCCCTGCCACAAAAGCCCCAGCTGACATCATGTCAGTGATTCTCTCGTTAACACAGGTGTGAGTATTGAAGAGGACAAGGCTGGAGATCACGCTGGTTGAGTTTGAATAACAGACTGGAAGCTTCAAAAGGAGGGTGGTGCTTGGAGTCATTGTTCTTCCTCTGTCAACCAAGGTTACCTGCAAGGAAACACATGCCGTCATCATTGCTTTGCACAAAAAGGGCTTCAGAGGCAAGGATATCGCTGCCAGTAAGATTGCACCTAAATCAACCATTTATTGGATCATCAAGAACTTCAAGGAGAGCGATTCAATTGTTGAAGAAGGCTTTAGGGCACCCAAGAAAGTCCAGCAAGTGCCAGGAGCGTCTCCTAAAGTTGATTCAGCCGTGGGATCGGGGCACCACCAGTACAGAGCTTGCTCAGGAATGGCAGCAGGCAGGTGTGAGTGCATCTGCACGCACAGTGAGACAAAGACTTTTGGAGGATGGTCTGGTGTCAAGAAGGGCAGCAAAGAAGCCACTTCTCTCCAGGAAAAACATCAGGGACAGACTGATATTCTGCAAAGGGACTGCTGACGACTGGGGTAAAGTCATTTTCTCTGCTGAATCTCCTTTCCGATTGTTTGGGGCATCCGGAAAAAAGCTTGTTCAGAGAAAACAAGGTGAGCGTTACCATCAGTCCTGTGTCATGCCAATAGTAAAGCATCCTGACACCATTCATGTGTGGGGTTGCTTCTCAGCCAAGGGAGTGGGCTCTCTAACAGTTTTGCCTAAGAACACAGCCATAAATAAAGAATGGTATCAACACATCCTCCAAGAGCAACTTCTCCCAACCATCCAGGAACAGTTTGGTGACGAACAATACCTTTTCCAGCATGATGGAGCACCTTGCCATAAGGCAAAAGTGATAACTAAGTGAACAAAACCGATATTTTAGGTCCATGGCCAGGAAACTCCCCAGACCTTAATCCCATTGAGAACTTGTGGTCAATCCTCAAGAGGCGGGTGGACAAACAAAAACCCACAAATTCTGACAAACTCCAAGCATTGATTATGCAAGAATGGGCTGCCATCAGTCAGGATGTGGCCCAGAAGTTAATTGACAGCATGCCAGGGCGGATTGCAGAGGTCTTGAAAAAGAAGGGTCAACACTGCAAATATTGACTCTTTGCATCAACTTCGTGTAATTGTCAATAAAAGCCTTTGACACTTATGAAATGCTTGTAACTATACTTCAGTATTCCATAGTAACATCTGACACAAATATCTAAAGACCCTGAAGCAGCAGACTTTAATATTAATATTTGTGACATTCTCAAAACTTTTCGCCACGACTGTAGGTTCCATCATGAAGAAACATCAGAACCAGTTGTATAGTTTAATGTGTTGTGTAGACATAAACAGTTGATCATGCGATGCCTTGAGCATACAGCAGTTGTGTATACTTTATAGTCTAGTCTGTGTAGTGTGCTTCTTTTACAAGCTTTTTTTTGCATTCATCTTTACAGTTTATTTTTATAATGATGTCGGTGGTGTAATGGATGGTGGTCCCGTTTTTCAATATGGACACACACTATAATACAGGCATTGTTCTGTATATATTTACATTGATGTAAGGTATTGTATCCCTACCAGCGGCAAACAATATCGCACTCTGAACAACTGAATAGATTCCTTTTCTATTGCGAAGCCTGTCTGTTTATTGAATGACTCAGTTAAAAGAAGTACCCTTGTTTACTTCCCCCAGTGTCATAAGCTGCGCCTCCAAGGGCACACTATTCCCTATGTAGTGCAAACTCTACGGGGCTCTGGTCAAAAGTAGTGGACAGTATAGGGAAGAGAGTGCCATTTGAGCCACACTGAATGGTGGGAAGGCTGAAGGGGAGGAGGGAGAATATTATTTTTTATCTTCTATTTAGTGGTGCGTATTGACTGGATTGAATGGATGTTACCTGTAGTGCCTGGGAGGCTTCGAGCGAGGTGGAGAGGGAGAGCACACGGAGAGAGCAGAGCTGTGATTGTTAACTGTCAGTGTGACTGATCAGACGGTGGTATGCATGGCTGCTCTATCTTCTAGCCCCGGATCTCTCTACTCCAATTCCTAATGAGACTTTCTTAACAAATAAGATACTTTGTTTGAAACTTTTGTCATTTGTCATTGTGAATTGCCTTTGAAACACAGCTCCCCTCCACCTTGCACAACATTTGACTATCTGGCTGTCTGCCTAGACACCATTACATTCTGTTTTTTTCCAGCCCAGATGAGAAAAAGGGTCCTGTAGGACAAGCGTGTGGTGGGGAATGACAATGCGACATTTGAAACGACCGGTTGTAAACTAAAAGGTTTTAGACCAGGAAAGGCTTTTTGGTGTCACACACACACACACACTCGCACACACACACACTATCACTGGGGCTAACATTCTGAACAGCAACATGCAGCCCACTCTTAAATCAGTAAGCTTTTATAGTGTCACCATGAGGCCATCTCTTTGTGTTCCAGGCCAATGTAAATACAACAGTCAATGGATCAATATCTGTGTGATCCTGCAATCTTTTTGTAAACCTGTGAGTCTAAAACAATCCTTTAATGGCAATTTCCTGGCAGGCTAGGAGCCCTCTCATACCTGTCTTCCACTTAAAGCTGCACTTAACAGAGATTCTGTCCATGCAGCGTTTCAGAAGGGTCAACGGGTTTAAAGCTGAAGAGGAAAGAGGAAATGTTTCTGTTGTTGATGACTCGGATCACAGCAGAGTGCAGAGACAAAGTCCGCCTCCAAAATGGCACCCTGTTCCATATAGTGCTCTACTTTTGAAGGGCCCTTGTTAAATATAGTGCACTATAAAGGGAATAGGGTGTCATTTGGGATGCCCCCAAGCCCTGGCTAAACACATATTATCAGGTACCATCGACAAGCACCAAATTAGTCTTTTAGTAGATAGGGCCCATGTTGTGTGTCCTGTCCTTACAGGGTGGTAGTTTCCTGGACTCTCATTGAAGTGCAAGTAGAAATCACACCTTGAGACAATCTACCCAGAGACCTATTTGTATTTGTCACCATTTTTCACTGTTTGATTGTCTTTTTTTCTAAATGGGTCTGAGATTTAATCCTGCTCGCCTGTTGCTTTTATTAGAGCAATTACAGTGACAGCCTAAATGGTACATTATAATTCATATCTCTGAGAACAATGCGATACAATAAGAATAGTATAATCAGACTGATGATACAAGTTCATTTCAACGATATTAAAACCACAACGTTCTCTAGGCCCAGTTATCTCATGTAATAATGTTTGTGTCTGTTCGCGGATGCCAAAAGATTTTCTCTACATGCCCAAGCATTACCGACACGCATTTACCTGACAATCATCACGGCAGTCATCCACACGAGAGAGAACGCTTCACAATGAATATGAGTTTGCCATCCAGCAACATCGGTAAGGTTTCTATAATATGTATTCATGGCGGTGTGGAGAGGAGCCAGCATCAATAGCTGGAGAATTGGAAACCCTGGTGATCATTTGTGTTTCCCAAATGGCACCCTATTCCCGTTATAGTGCACTACATTTGAACAAGGCCCCATAGATCTCTGGTCAAAACGAGTGCACTATATAGGGAATAGGGTGCCATTTGGGACAAAGGTAATGTGTGCACTATCCTGCCATTCTTCAAGTCCGTTTGGAGAGGACCATTACTTTAATGCACTTCACAATGGGGAATAAAGAAAAGGTAATTTCACATGTGGTTCATCTCAGAATGGATTCACTCCTCTGTTGAATTATTGATTTTCTCTGAAAGAAAGAGAGATAGAGATGAGCGATGTTTTGTTCTGGGCGGTGGGAAAACTATAGTGTGTCTTCTTAACATGCTGAAGGAGCCCAGTCCACATAGTTATTCTCTATATGTCCTTGAAGACATAGAGCAGAACTTTAAGACATGTTTGGGACTAGTAAGAGAGAGAAAAAAACATACAGTATATGATGTCATCTTACTCTAGGTCCAGGATACGTCCCAACCACCTAAAATGGCGCTGATGTGTCCTATAATATTGGATAGCATTTATTTGGCACTTTTCACTAGGTCTCAAAGCATTGCACTGCATCAGACTAACTGACCCTGCACCACCGCCAATTTGTAGAACCCACTTGGGTAATTCAGGGCTGCCAAGTTTATGTCATGAACTGTACTTTTGCCCATCTAAGTAAATGTGGTGCTTGCATTCTCATGCAGGGGGGGGGGGGGATGCGTGATGTTCCCCAATGCTGGAAGGGGGACCCAGAGTGAAACAGTTTGGGAACCCCTGGTTTAGAGTAGGAAAGACTCATAACCAATATGGTTTATTCTAGAAAATGACTCAATATTAGGAAGGTGTTCCTAATGTTTGGTTTACTCAGTGTATGTTGCTAATAGTGCAACAAACCACATTAATGCAATGTATTGCCCCACTCCAATCACCTCCAATCCTACTCGACAAATAAGAGTCTACATGTAAGTGGCTGGATCCATTATTAATGGGAACAGATTGGTAGGACTCCAGTGCATGTATTGATTTCTGGCTCCAAATTGCCTGTTAATAGTGTTCTCTGAGTGGGGAATGGGTCACTGGGTCTAGCTTCTTGATTGCTGTCCGGTCCGCTGCAGTTTTGCTTACACTCACTCATTCAGCATGTGTGAGTCCCAAATGCCACATATTCCCTATATAGGGCACTACTTTTGACCAGAGCCTTTATGGGCCCTTGTCAAAGGTAGTGCACTACACTTAGAAAAAAGGGCTCCAAAACGGTTCTTGCTGTCCCCTTTTGCTGAACTCTTTTTGGTTCCAGGTGTAACCCATTTTGGTTCCATGTAGAATCCTCTGTGGAAAGGGTTGTGCATGGAACCCAAATGTGTTCCACCTGGAGCCAAAATAGTTCTACCTGAAACCAAAAAGGGCTCTTCAAAGGGTTCTCCTATAGGAACAGCCAAATAACCCCTTTAGGTTATTTTCTAAGAGTGTATATAGGGAATATGGTGCCATTTGGGGCACAGGCAGTGTAATGGCTGTTCTGGTGTATTCAGTATTCTCCCTTCTGGAGAAATACAGTGAAGCTGGTACTGAAGCTCTCTGGGGGGGTTTTGTTATTTTTGATGCAGAGGTCTTTTCTGGTGGTGAGCTGCAGACAGGCAGGCCTCATGCTTTCTCTACCTCTCTACCCCTCTACCTCTCTCTCTCTCTGTCTCTCTCTACCTCTCTCTCTCTCTCTCTCTCTCTCTCTCTCTCTCTCTCTCTCTCTTTCTCTCTCTCTCTCTCTGTCTCTCTCTCTCTCTCTCTCTCTCTCTCTCTCTCTCTCTCTGTCCCTCTCTCTCTCTTTCTCTCTCTGTCTCGTTCCCAGGCTGTAGGGACGGAGACCTAATGCCACAGCAGCACTCAAACTCCCAGCTGTCCCTTTCTTTCTCTCTCTTCTCCAACACTGCACAGTCTGATCATTAACAGCTTTCTTTCTCTTCGTTATCGCTCGCTAAAGTTGATTTAGCCATTGTGAGACTATTGTTTGAATCTCGTGGCAGAGCTGAGATATTTACTTCAAGCAGAACCAATGTGTGCATGTCTCCATTCGTGTACGTGCGCATACATGCTTCCTCTGTTCATTCCCTCTTCACAGACATCCAGATGACATTATGGAAAGGTGCACTGTGACTGGGCTCTTAATTCCCAGTGCCTCTGTTACTGCTCAGGCGAAAAGCATTAGGATATGCATGATTAGATAAAACACAGGCTAAACAGAGGGACGCGGTCCAGTATTAACCACTGGCTGTTCTGCTGATGGGACTGTGTCTGTGTCTCAAATGGCACCCTATTCCCTATATAGTGCACTAATTTCAACCAGGGCACATAGGATAGTGCACTATTTGGGATGCACTGTGTGTGTGCTGACTGGTGCTGTAAAGATCTATCTGCTATCACACACAATCCCTAGAGTACCACTACAGGCTGCAGCTGTGTGTGTGTGTGTGTGTGTGTGTGTGTGTGTGTGTGTGTGTGTGTGTGTGTGTGTGTGTGTGTGTGTGTGTGTGTGTGTGTGTGTGTGTGTGTGTGTGTGTGTGTGTGTGTGTGTGTGTGTTTGTGTGTGTGTGTGCAGAGTGAAGTAGCTTGCGACAGGTGTGTGTCAGTGAGAGACTCCATCACTGTGAGTACAGTAGCAACACATCCTTCCCACTGCAGAATGATACTTCATTAGACTGAGGGAGCGGAGCTACCATCGTCCTGGATAATGTCCTAGGATGTGTCTGCAGGGAGGGCTAAACACAATGTTTCCTTGCCTCATTTGGTTTTATAGCTGGGTTCCGGCTATAGTCCATGGCACCTCATCTGCCATACAACTCTCCTTCCGTAGCCTCCAATTGCTCTTAAATACAAGTATAACTAAATGCATGCTCTTCAACCGATCGCTGCCTGCACCTGCCCGCCCGTCCAACATCACTACTCTGGACGGTTCTGACTTAGAATATGTGGACAACTACAAATACCTAGGTGTCTGGTTAGACTGTAAACTCTCCTTCCAAACTCACATCAAACATCTCCAATCCAAAGTTACATCACAAACAAAGCATCCTTCACTCATGCTGCCAAACATACCCTTGTAAAACTGACCATCCTACCGATCCTTGACTTTGGCGATGTCATTTACATTAAAACAGTTGGATACCACGAAAAAGGGCTATTTTTTTTTCTTTTTTATAAATAAATTGGATACAGTCAATCACAGTGCCATCCATTTTACTACCCACCACTGCGACCTGTACGCTCTCATTGGCTGGCCCTCGCTTCATAGTCGTCGCCAAACCCACTAGCTCCAGGTCATCTACAAGACCCTGCTTGGTAAAGTCCCACCTTATCTCAGCTCGCTGGTCACCATAGCATCACCCACCTGTAGCACGCGCTCCAGCAGGTATATCTCTCTGGTCACCCCCAAAACCAATTATTCCTTTGGCCGCCTCTCCTTCCAGTTCTCTGCTGCCAATGACTGGAACGAACTACAAAAATCTCTGAAACTGGAAACATTTATCTCCCTCACTAGGTTTAAGCACCAACTGTCAGAGCAGCTCTCAGATTACTGCA
Source organism: Oncorhynchus mykiss (assembly GCF_057628025.1). Lineage (NCBI taxonomy): Eukaryota > Metazoa > Chordata > Actinopteri > Salmoniformes > Salmonidae > Oncorhynchus > Oncorhynchus mykiss. The sequence continues at coordinate 80,338,660 of NC_143026.1, forward strand.
CCTGTACATAACCCACCTATAATTTAGCCCAAACAACTATCTCTTTCCCTACTGTATTTTAATTTATTTATTTTGCTCCTTTGCACCCCATTATTTTTATTTCTACTTTGCACATTCTTCCACTGTAAATCTACCATTCCAGTGTTTTACTTGCTATATTGTATTTACTTTGCCACCATGGCCTTTTTTTTGCCTTTACCTCCCTTATCTCACCTCATTTGCTCACATTGTATATAGACGTATTTTTCTACTGTATTGTTGACTGTATGTTTGATTTACACCATGTGTAACTCTGTGTTGTTGTATGTGTCGAACTGCTTTGCTTTATCTTGGCCAGGTCGCAATTGTAAATGAGAACTTGTTCTCAACTTGCCTACCTGGTTAAATAAAGGTGAAATAAATCACTAAAAAACAGGCCTCTAACAACTTCTCTAGATGCACTGCATGCCAATGGACCAGTCTGCCAGTCTGCTGGCTCCAGTAGAATAGACATTATGCTACACGTATTTATCCAAAGTAATACGGTATGGTATGGGAAGGGAACCCTGTTCCTGGAGTGCCACAAGTACTTCAGGATTTTGTTCCAACTAATTACCACACTGAGCTGCTTAGCTAATTGATCAGTTCAGTGATTGGCTAAATTCAACACAGGTCAGTTAAAAGAATGTGAAATGTCTTGGGCACTCCAGGGTTGTCTACCCCTGAGTAGACTGTTAGAACAATAATATAAATGTGTCTGTGAGCCCTACAAGAATTGAACCCACTACCTTGGCGTTGCTAGTGCCATGCTCTTACCAACTGAGCCACACAGAACCTTGAAATGATGCAGCCTGGGCTACTGTACTGTCTGTTTATAGTACACCCGCATGGGTTCAGGGTTAAAGGTCATTGACTGGGCATCCTCTGGAACAACAAGTGCGCAACTCTGCCCATACCAACCCTAAACGGTCCTCCGACAGCAGTGTATGTTTTAGGCAGGGAGGCATGTGGCCAGCTTTTATGTTGATTCATTCCGTTTTGTCCTTGTTGATGTGTTAGAGATCCAACTAATCTCTCGACTTTTCCATCTGTCTCATTATATATTCTGATGAAGGGATTATTATTTATGGTGCCACTGTACTGTGTAACATGTTGGTGTGTAGCTAGCAGTTCAAATGTAGAGAGTGAGTTCAATTGTATTCTAGTACATGGAATTGACCCCAAATCATCTGAAAGCCATTTTAACAGACATAACATGTGGTACTATGCCTGGTGCCTTGCACCAACAGAACAGCCTAACTATCAATTCTGATACTGCTACACTACAGACATGAACTGAACCCAGTGAGATTCTCCCCAGAAATACAGGATCAATTAGTCGCCTTTTACTGATAAGGTGAATCGCATTTAAGCTCAAATTGAATATATTATGATTAAATGATGATCATCCGATTAAGTATTTATTACTTTGGAGACAGCGGCCCACTTTCCCTCAACATTTGTGGGCAGCATTCAAATCCCTTACAAGGATCTGAACACATAATAACGTGTTGTTCAACTTTTTCCTTATGGCCTATTTTTTACCTTCAATATTCACACAGTTTTTTTCTCTCCCTTAAATTGAAGAGGCCCGTTCTTGAATAATGTATGTGTAGGAGGTCAAATGTTCTTCTCCCTCCTCTCTCTTTGTCTCTCTCACCGCTCTCTTTCTTTCTCTCTATTTAAAAAAAAGAAGAAATTCAGCGTAGTCACAGGGTCATGTACTGTATGAATGTGATGGAGAGAACATACACAGCTGTCAGTCATGTAAGCGTGGTGCTGAAGGAGAGAAAGAGCCGAGCACAGAGCAGATTTTACATTTAGAATGTCATGGCCCAGGGGTCAGGCCATTGTGATCATGGAAAATAAATAGCGAAGTAATTGGTGCGAACTCAACATCCTCTCAACCTCTCATCCTTGATCCCCCACCGTGTGCCTCAGATTGAAAACCTAAGTCACCTCTGCCCCCTCGGACTCTCTCTCTTTCTGTCTTCTCTCGCTCTCTTTCTCTCTTCCTCGGTTCCCACTGGAGCATGTATATGGGGTGCTGGTTCACCGTCTGTGGGGTTGTGGGGCATCGGGGGCTTCTATACACAATGGACGAGGAGGGGGGCTTGGTTCTAACTTTTTACGTTCGTTAAGATGAAGTAAAGTTTGTGGTTTTAATGATGAACTATTGGGCCAATCAAGGTATTTTAAAATAAAACAAAGTCTCTATTCCTCTAAATATCTTTCTCTCTTTACTCTTGCTAGCTCTATCTTCTTTTCCTCTAAAATTGTGTTTTAAAGGGCAACCTTGTCCTCCTGAATTTTGGCCCCTCCCATCCCCGGTCACATCACCTTCCTTCTCCCTCTTATGTACTACCCAATAGAGACCTTCCTAGATGGCCATTTTGAAGTTCTTGTTGTTGTGACATTGTGCCAGTAGCAGAATATTGATTCAACATTCCGGTGGGCTGCAGATTAATTTATTTGAGGACAAATATAGGAGTAGAGGTAGCTGGCAGACAGACAGACAGATAGACAGACAGACAGACAGTGGTATCTAACTATCCTGTCCCTTAGAGACTGGGCTGTGTTCTTGTTTCTTTAAGCCTGGGTTCATGCAGGGGGAAACTCAGTTCCCTAGTAGACTGTCAAACAGAAGGCACCTCCATTGGTCTAGGCAGGGAGCTCAGTGGTTATGTGTGTTCGGCCAATAACCGAAAGGTTGCTTGTTCAAATCCCTGAGCTGACCAGGTGAAAATTATGTTGACGTGCCCTTGAGCAAGGCATGTAACCCTAATTGTTTCACTGGATGAGAGTGTCTGTTAAAATGGACACTGAGTGTACAAAACATTAGGAACACCTGCTCAGGTGAAGCCATGATCCCTTATTGATGTTACTTGTTAAATCCAAGTCAATCAGTGTACATGAAGGGAGACATGGGTTGTGCATGTGCCATTCAGAGGGTGAACTGGACATCATTTTTTAACATTTCTTATACCAATAGACTATTTGAAGATGGATGCAAGCTCTTTTTTGCTGAATGTTAAATACAGCAGCCAATAATAGAACTCAAGGATAGTTTGATAGCAGTTATTTATTCAGACCCATAACCATTCAGATGGCGGTAGGCTATAGCAGTTATTTATTCAGACCCATAACCATTCAGATGGCGGTAGGCTATAGCAGTTATTTATTCAGACCCATAACCATTCAGATGGCGGTAGGCTATAGCAGTTATTTATTCAGACCCATAACCATTCAGATGGCGGTAGGCTATAGCAGTTATTTATTCAGACCCATAACCATTCAGATGGCGGTAGGCTATAGCAGTTATTTATTCAGACCCATAACCATTCAGATGGCGGTAGGCTATAGCAGTTATTTATTCAGACCCATAACCATTCAGATGGCGGTAGGCTATAGCAGTTATTTATTCAGACCCATAACCATTCAGATGGCGGTAGGCTATAGCAGTTATTTATTCAGACCCATAACCATTCAGATGGCGGTAGGCTATAGCAGTTATTTATTCAGACCCATAACCATTCAGATGGCGGTAGGCTATAGCAGTTATTTATTCAGACCCATAACCATTCAGATGGCGGTAGGCTATAGCAGTTATTTATTCAGACCCATAACCATTCAGATGGCGGTAGGCTATAGCAGTTATTTATTCAGACCCATAACCATTCAGATGGCGGTAGGCTATAGCAGTTATTTATTCAGACCCATAACCATTCAGATGGCGGTAGGCTATAGCAGTTATTTATTCAGACCCATAACCATTCAGATGGCGGTAGGCTATAGCAGTTATTTATTCAGACCCATAACCATTCAGATGGCGGTAGGCTATAGCAGTTATTTATTCAGACCCATAACTGTTCAATCTTCGTGAAAGCCTTCTGCATCTAATTCTAGTCCTGTATTATTCGAGGATGTCATTAGAATGATGAAGGTAAGGACAACGAAATGAATTGGATGTAGGCTGATGACATTAGGATAAATATTATGAACGGTATATAGGCCTATGCATCAGCCTACTCATTATACAAATAGGCCCTATTATATTTCAAAATGGAAATTAAATTCACTAGCCTATAATTGTAACTTTATAGTCCGCATGTGCTGCTCCAGAATCACATGTTCTCTTCTGCTTTATCATGGTTTGAACGATGTGTGTAATTCCAGCCCATATAATACAGTATAATACAATACGGTACAGTTATACAGTTCACAAGATTAGCCTACTGCAGCTACCCAAGAGAGAATATAGCCAGCTACATCTATGGGCTTTATGTTTTTCTGTTGTGCTTAATGTGCAGTAGCCTATATGCTATATGTATTGGATAAACGCAAAATCATTTTGGAATTTTTTTGGGCTTGGGCTCATTAAATGTTGTTAATGTAGGGCTCAAAAAACTGATTTAATATATGGCCCGTCAGGATCAGGTAGCATCAGGGTAGAATGTTCATGCTGATCAAAGTTCCAACCAAATCCAGACATATTTATATGCTTTATAATGCTTTTGAATGACACTGCCGGGTTACCTGGGAGAAAAGTGATTTATTCTCGGGATGGAACATTTGTAAAATACCGGGAAAATATTCAATCGTACTCACTACCCCCTACATCTAGCGCCCACACATCACGTTTTATTAACCCTTCCTTCCCCTACAGATACTGTGGCTGTACCAAGTGTCACCATATTCCCTAAATAATGCACTGCCTTTGATGAGAGCCCTATGGACCCTAATAAGTGCACAATTTTGAGGGAATAGGATTCCATTTGGGATGCGGCCTGTAACTGCACCCTAACACAGAGACACTGACATACACATCCCCCTGCTCTCTGAAAACAGGCCTGATTCCCCAAGGGCAGGCATAGCTCTGCATAATGCATCTACTGCCAGGAACTGAGATACACATGTACACATGCACACACGTACACAGAGAGAGAGAGAGAGAGAGAGAGAGAGAGAGAGAGAGAGAGAGAGAGAGAGAGAGAGAGAGAGAGAGAGAGAGAGAGAGAGAGAGAGAGAGAGAGAGAGAGAGAGAGAGAGACGTAGCTAGAGAACCCAGGCAGAATACTGTATGTTTTGTCGGCATATATTTGTGATAGCCTGGTGTGTGTGTGCATGTGTTAGCCTGCAGCGGTGGTGCTCTGACGAGTTCAGTGGAATATTTAATTACATCTCTGTCTCATCATTATCCCTCTAATGTTTGTTGCCATGGAGCTTTAATATGATGGTGTGTCATCCCAGACAGTTAATTGTGTTCCGTTTGATACCCCCTCCTCTGAGATATGAGACACAGACTGCATCCTAAATTACATTATTTTCCCTATTTAGTGCACTACTTTAGTAGTGTACCATATAGGGAATAGGGAGCCTTTTGGGAGGCAGAGAGACTTGGTCAAGCCTAGGGTTTGGGTTAATTCCAGGGTTTGGGTTAATTCCAGGGTTTGGGTTAATTCCACATTTATTCAGGCGTGATAGAGAAGCATATTTAAGATGTAGATTCTTATCTATGCATAGTTACTTCACCCCTACCTATATGTACAAATGACCTCTAACCTGTACCCCCGCACACTGACTCGGTACCGGTACCTCCTGTATATAGCCTCGTGATTGTTATTTTATTGTGTTACTTTTATTATTTTTTATGTTTTACTTTAGTTTATTTAGTAAATATTTTCTTAACTCTTCTTGAACTTCACTGTTGGTTAAGGGCTTGTAAGTAAGTATTTCACGGTAAGGTCTACACTTCTTCTATTCGGCGCATGTGACAAATAAAGTTTGATTTGATTTGCTAGTTTCATATCCTTATTAATGAGAGAAACTTACAGGCACTGGAAGTGGTATGTCAAGTACAGCAACAACCAAACACATGACAGGAAGGACAATACAGCACTGGACGGTTTTGGTTCGCAGGCTTTTTTGACTTGATTTGGCTGCAGGCAGTTTGGTATCTGTGTTTTTAAAACACACATTGTTACTGCCTGAACATTAACTGGTAGGGAAGTGTGAAAGCCCTGGAACCTGCCCAGAGCTGCCTACTCCTGTGTTATTGTTGTCTTTCTCTGTCTCTCTGTCTGGCCTTGATGGTCCTAACGTTTACTTGGTACAGTCAGCAGAGGATCAGCCTCTTCTCTGATTCCTCCTTAGGTTTTGTCCTTCTAGGGAGTAGCAGAACAGAGCAGAGTAGAGCAGAATAGAGCAGAGGAGAGTAGAGTCTTTATTATCCCGAGGAGGAATACATTTTGCACCAAATATATATTTTTAAACACAATGAACACTTGACATGAATATACACAAAAACCAGTATGTACAGCGATATGTACACAGTACACAATAATACTACAGCTTGTTGAGGAAGCTGATAGCAGCTGTGATGAAGGAGAGTGTAGACCTGCTCGTTTTAAACTTAGGGAGCTTGTATCTGCGCTCTGGGGAGGGAAGCATCGTCAATTAATCAAACAAGGGATGCTGGGAGTTCCTCAGAATAGATTGCGCCTTGAGTATGACTCGTGTCTGATACAGGTTTATACCAATGATCCTGCTACTTTGTTTCACAATGCTACCTAACCCACTCATAGATGCTAAATGACGCCTATTGACGATAGTATCTTTTGGAGTTTTGCTAAGAGCCACGATGCTCGTTCTTAACGTTAGTACCACAAGCGATGCGGTTTGTTTTGGAAATATAAGTATCTTTCATATCAGCGATGTTACAGCGCTTGTTTACAGAAAACAGACAGAAAACAGAGGCATTGCTGTGCTAATCAGCTATCTGCGTCTCCGAACACCTGTGTGTAAACGGAAGACGGACGGACGCCACAAACGTATTGTCACTAAATAAATACTGTCGGCTGCAACTGTGTTAAACTGGTGAAAACAGTGTACAGTAAGTGTGTATTTTGCATTTGTGAAATGATTTTGATTGATACACTACGTGAGCAAAAGTATGTGGACTCCTGCTTGTCGAACATCTCATTCCACAATCATGGGTATTAATATGGAGTTGGTTCCCCCTTCGCTGCTATAACAACCTCCACTCTTCTGGGAAGGCTTTCCACTAGATGTTGGAACATTGCTGCTGGGACTTGCTTCAATTCAGCCGCAAGAGCATTAGTAAGGTCGGGCACTGATGCTGGGCGATTAGGCCTGGCTCGGGGTCAGTGTTCATCCCAAAGGTGTTTGATGGGGTTGTGGTCAGGGCTCTGTGCAGGCCAGTCAAGTTCTTCCACACCAATCTTGACAAACCATTTCTGTATGGACCTCACTTTGTGCATTGGGCAATGTCATGCGAAACAGGAACCGGCCTTCCCCACAAAGTTGGAAGCACATAATTGTCTAGAATGTCATTGTATGCTGTAAAGTTAAGATTTCCCTTCACTGGAACTAAGGGGCCTAGCCCGAACGATGAAAAACAGCCCCAGACCAGACCATTTTTCCTCCTCCACCAAACATTACATTTGGCACTATATGCATTCAGGCAGGTATTGTTCTCCTGATATCCACCAAACCCAGATATGTCTGTCGGACTGCCAGGTGGTGAAGTGTGATTCATCACTCCAGAGTTTCCACTGCTCCAGAATCCGTCTGGAGGCGAGGTTTACACCCCTCCAGCCGATGCTTGGCATTGCGCATGGTAATCTTAGGCTTGTTTGCGGCTGATTGGCCATGGAAACCCATTGTCCCAACAAACAGTTATTGTGCTGACATTGCTTTCAGAGGCAGTTTGTAACTCAGTATTGAGTGTTGTAACTGAGGACAGACGATATTTACGTGCTACACGCTTCAGCCCTCGCGGTCCTGTTCTGTGAGCTTGTGTGGCCTATCACTTTGCGGCTAAGCCGTTGTTGCTCGTAGACATTTTCTCACAATAACATCACTTACAGTTGACCGGGGCAGCTCTAGCAGGGCAGACAGTTGACAAACTGACTTATTGGAAAGGTCGCATCCTATGACGGTGCCACATTCATAAGGCCATTCTGATGCCAATGTTTGTCTATGGAGATGGCTGTGTGCTCAATTTGGCTGAAATAGCAGAATCTACTAATTTGAAGGGTAGTCCACATACTTTTGTATTTATAGTGTATGAAAGTGGACGGCTTTATGTTTCTAGAACCATACTGCAATTGATTATCTGCGCTCTGAGGGATTTTTTTCCCATTGTGCTGCTATTTGCAATTTGGGGTCAATTTGATTGATGTACATTAGTTATCCTCTCTCTCTCTCTCTCCCAGGCATGCCCAATTTCATCAAATCTCCAGATGACCAGACAGGTATTTCGGGAGGAGTGGCATCCTTCGTTTGCCAGGCGGTGGGCGATCCCAAGCCACGCATCACCTGGATGAAGAAGGGCAAGAAAGTCAGTTCTCAGCGCTTTGAGGTACATGGTCTACTTTTCTATTGTATTTAATTGTTTTATTTGACAATAACGATATTGCACCAGATTTTAGATACATAGTTACATAATTCTCAACCATAAATGAGAATGGATGAGCATTCCGGTGCAGAAATGGTAAGAAACATTGTAGGAAGCCCAGGCAGACATAGTAGTCCTTTCCAAATGACATGAATAGATTCATTCTTATTCTGTGGGCGTGCCCACATCCTTGTTTCAAAGCACCACTCAACCACATAGTCTGTTTGTCTGTGTCAGTTCAGTGACCACCTCCTCTCACTCTGTCTGCCTTTTCTTCCAGCATCTGAAGCAATGCGGATGTATGCCACCCTGCTCAGACAAGACAGACAGACAGAGACATGGATAGACAGACAGGCCAGGTAGGCAGGCATACAGACAGACAGGCAGGCAGACATACGCTGAAAGCAGTAGCAGCAGGGAGGCCCATTAGCTGCCAGCTAGTAGAAATGGTTTCAAGTGAAGCGGTCTCAACATGGGTCCTTCCACAGATGCAGACACTCAGCTCACACTGACGTGATTAATAGGAAGTATCTTCCATCTGTCTGCACGGCACTCCTCAAACTGAGCCCTGCTCTGTGTGCAGTCGGTGTGGAGGTGTGGGAGAGCAGTGGGCCCAGGGGGAGAGAGGAGAGGACTTCACTTCAGACCTGGGTTAAAATTATGGTTGCAAAGGGTCGGAAACTTTCCAGTAAAATTTCTGGAATTTTTCCATGGGAAGATAAGCCCTGGAATTTTGGGAATTTTGCATGAATTCATCAAAAACGTTAGCTTATAACAGTTTTTTGTGGTATACACATAAGGCAATTCCAGGTCTTGTGGCATATGTTGGTTAAACTCTCCCCAATTCAATGGATTTGCAACCCTCTGCATGCACAGTGCATTCTTTCATCACATGTTCAGCTGATTCTCAAGCTCACTAATGCACACTAATGACATGCTACTGAGCCCACACTACTACACTGTCTGAGCCAAGGACTACATGCTTTCTGGTAAGTTTTGATTACAATACTGGGTGGGGTGAATATATTTTATATGACATACATTATTTTTTGTTAACTAGTAAGTAGTAGCCTACAGGAAAGTGTGTTTAAATCATTTCTAACTTGTTAACACTTTCTGATCGTTAGTTTTTGCTACCATGTGAGTTTTAGCTTGCTTGAGCCTGCTAATGGAAGAGTGTTAATTCACCTGTTTCCATACATGTTTCATTTTAAAACATTTATCTTACGAAGAAGTTGTTTAATCTAACTGCTTAACTATTTATCTGTACATGGAATTGTATTTGTTTTTTTTTTACTAATTTTTTTCTAATCTTTACAGGAAAATGCAACGAGCACTATCTGATGTGTGGAGACATTTCACTGCAGCTAATGTAGAAGGAAAAGCTGTGTACATTCGCAAATACTGTGCCAAATCATAAGTGAAGAATGCAACAAAGATGCATAATCATCTGGTCAAGGGCATAAAGTTCCCTCCGTGCTCACAACAAGCAACCTGTGACAAAAGTCCCTCTACTTCTATTCGAGGTGAAAATGATAAATTAGACACCTTATCGATAGCAACAGCTCATGGTCCTCCTGGAATCAGAGGTGTTTTTGACTCAATGGAGGAACGTAGTCAGAGAAATGCTGATGAATGTCTTGCTTGAGCTGTGTATGCAACTGGTTCACCTCTGATGCTCACAGGCAATGTGTATTGGAAGAGATTTATGAATGTTCTTCATCCAGCATACACCCCTCCAACCAGACATACTTTATCTACTCATTTTCTGGATGCAGAGTTCAACAGAGTTCAAGTGAAGGTCAAGCAAATCATAGAGAAAGTAGACTGTACTGCAATCATCTCTGGTGGGTGGTCGAATGTTCGTGGGCAAGGAATGAATAACTACATAATTTCCACCCCTCAACCAGTATTCTATAAGAGCACATACACAAAGGACAACAGACACACCATTCTCTACATTGCAGATGAGCTGAAGGCAGTCATCAATGACCTTGGACCACAGAAGGTATTTGCACTGGTGACAGACAATGCTGCGAACATGAAGGCTGCTTGGTCTAAAGAGGAGGAGTCCTATCCTCACTTCACACCCATTGGCTGTGCTGCTCATGCATTGAATCTGCTCCCCAAGGACATCATGGCACTGAAAACAATGGATACACTCTACAAGAGAGCCAAGGAAATGGTTTGGTATGTGAAGAGTCATCAAGTTATAGCAGCAATCTACCTCACCTAGCAAAGTGAGAAGAATAAGAGCACCACATTGAAGCTGCCCAGCAACACCTGTTGGGGTGGTGTTGTCATCATGCCTGACAACAAGCCATCCTCAACAAGGTTGGAAAGTGACAGTAAAGATGAGGCCTCAGAGTCTGATGTCCAAGAGGTGGACATTGAGGAGGTCCAGGGAGAAGACATGGAGGCCTGAGAGGAAGTCAACCAAAGATTTAGTTTCTAGACTAACATTTTACAGATGTATATTGAAAGCGTTCTTGGGAGATGCGGTGGATAGTTGGGGATCATTCAATATTCCCTTTCTTTTGTTGTTCAGTAAAATCATCCCATGTGAAGAGTCAACTCATTTCATTAAAGTTACATTTGTAAATCAGTTGTTTTTTTTATTTTATTGGAAGGATTTAATCATTTGTAATTATGTCTAATTATGATGAGGTAAAATGTTTATGTCTCTGTCTCCATATGATATGGTAATATATATCCAATGCAAAAAACATCTACATTTAAATGGTTTTAATATTAATTTGCATATATTTCCGTTAATTCCCATATATTCCCGTTAATTCCCAGGGAAAGTTTCCACCTCTGAATATTCCCCAACATGTGCAACTCTAGTTCAAATATTATTCAAAATCTTTCACATTGCTTGATTGAGCTTGCATGGACCACAATTGGACCAAGGGAAGAATAGCCCCCTTCAGTGAAAACCTAGCCTATTTGGCATGCTAGGCAGGCTCAAGTGAACGCTCAAAGTAATTGAAATATTTCAGATACTGTTTGAACCTAAGTGTGCTCCACTGAATGTTCAGGAATGTTCTCTTCCTGTCATGTGGATATTTTGGTCTGCCACTTTCCACTGCAGCATAAGGAATTTTTGGAGACCCTCTCCCCTGACCTCTGACCTCTGATTCTTTAACCCTTAAAGGCTGGCTTCCTGAAAGGCCTTGCTGAAATGCCTGCTGTTCACTCATTTAATTTAATAAACTTCTCTCTAATTTGGGTGATTGTATCAGATCAGACGTACTTACTCCTCTTCACTCCCTGTAGGACCACAGCAAGGTCATGCAATGCCGGGCGGTCCTTTGCAGTTGAGATTAGATAAGATGTAGTCTCTATTTGAGATGGTTTATTAATAGTACTGATGGAGTTTGAGTTTAGTCAGGTTTGTGTCTTCTGATCTGCTAAGGCAGACTCTTATTATATACCCACTTCCTCCTAGCTAAATAGAAAGTAGCAGATATCTTAGCCCTGTATTAGTCCCCCTGCCAATGATCAAACCAGGAGTATTCACTGGGCTCAATGGGCTGGTACTCACCAGGGCTCTGATGTTGCTGTACGTATTGATGAAATAGCGATCAAAGGGATGCCTTGTTAAGATGACTGTTTAAATCCGTTTTGAATATTAGTTACATGGCGATGGGTCTCATTGCTTTTTCTCTCCTCTACCCACCCTTGTGTTCAGGTGATAGAGTTTGATGACGGTTCAGGGTCCGTCCTGCGTATCCAGCCCCTGCGGACCCACAGGGACGAGGCCATCTATGAGTGTACTGCCACCAACAGTGTGGGAGAGATCAACACCAGCGCCAAACTCACCGTCCTGGAAGGTAGGATACACCTCAATCTCTCTGTCGCTCCCTCTCAATCATTTTCTTTGTCTTTCTATCTTCCACTCACACACACACACACACACACACACACACACACACACACACACACACACACACACACACACACACACACACACACACACACACACACACACACACACACACACACACACCTATACACACCCTCTATCTTTCTTCCTCTCTTGTTCTCTTCATCTATTCCCACCACAATGGGTTTCTCTGTCTCGATCAGCATTGCTTAATACAGTATGTCCATGCAGATTCCAGCCATGTCTGGTTGTGTGCATTACTTATCACAGAGGACCTAACCTGGTTGCATGTCAGAGTGGAGAGGGTGTTTTATGCCCGGCTCCTTCAGGTACCCTACTGCTTGGTTGATGAAATAGAAACAAGAAGTCAGTTTGTGATTTGCCGGTAGTTGTTAGATGTTCTGATTACACCGGGCCAACAATGTGTCTTGACATTTTATTTGATTACGCATTCCGACCATGAATTTACAATCTATCTGCAGGAATTGATTTTTAAAGCTACTGTAGGTGGTTCTATGTGAAATGTGTTATTTATCTCCTGCCAGTGGGAAGATTAAAGATGATGTCCAACAGCAATTATTTAATCCACACTCAAATTGATAGAGAAATATCTGCACAAAAGTATATCCTGCTGCCAGTGTTTTTGCAAATCACCTAGGAGCACATTATCTGGACTAGAAGACGATATATTGTAGATACCATCAGGCTGGCTGGCTTTCTTCTTGGCTCGCTCAGCAAACATATCTGGGGGGCTGTCACGCAAAACACCCAAACCTTATTTTTCAAGGCTTCAGCCTGCATCCCTAATGGCGCCCTATTTCCTGTGTAGTGCACAACTTTTGACCAGGGCCCTATGGGGGAATAGGGTGCCCTTTGGGACACATCCTCAGAACTACCAAAGGCCTTGTTAGGAGTGTGGCTGGTTGCTGAGGTAATTGGTGTTAACAGGGATCGGTATCTGCTGATCTAGGATCAGATTAATGGTGGGATTAACATCAGTCTGATGTAGATGTATGCAGATAGCTTGCGGACAGAGAGATAGAGAGATGGAGCCAGGCAGGGGGCTTTGTAGCATGTAATAGACTGGTCTCTGATCAGCCTTAATCTGTGTCTCAAATGGCACCCAATCCCCTACATAGTGCAATACTTTTAACCAGGGCTCTTAGGGCTCTGATCAAAAGTAGTGCACTATGTAGGGAATAGGGTGCCATTTGGAACGCATGCCTAATCTGTCTGTGTTGGACCTTAGTGCTGCTCCAGCCAATATGATTGACAGGCGTGTTCTCTGAGTACAGAGTGAAGACAACCTCCTGGTGTATGGAGTGTGATGTGTTCAGGAGAAGGACGATGGCTGATGGCTGACTGTAGGCTGACTCATAGATCGTAAGACAGAAGAATCGTGCTTGTGTCACGTTGCTCCCACACACCTTACTGTACGCCGGCATGTGGAAGATTGGGATCAGAGGGATGTGAATAAGGAGGCAGTGTTGTTTTAGACAGAACTCCTGTTTGTTCCCTGATGTTGAGCTCAGGCAGGGAGGGGAGGAGAGAGAAGAGAGGAGGAGAGCTGTGAGAGTAAAGGAGGAGTGGAGAAGAGGAGAGAGTAAAGTATGACTGGAGGGAAGGAGAGAGCGGTGAGAGTAGAGGATGACTGGAGGAGTGAAGGAGAGAGCTGTGAAAGTAGAGGAGTGAATGAGAGAGCTGTGAGAGTAGAGGAGTGAAGGAGAGAGCTGTGAAAGTAGAGGAGGAGTGAAGGAGAGAGCTGTGAAAGTAGAGGAGTGAAGGAGAGAGCTGTGAAAGTAGAGAAGTGAAGGAGAGAGCTGTGAAAGTACTGGAGTGAAGGAGAGAGCTGTGAAAGTAGAGGAGTGAATGAGAGAGCTGTGAAAGTAGAGGAGGAAGGAGAGAGCTGTGAAAGTACTGGAGTGAAGGAGAGAGCTGTGAAAGTAGAGGAGGAGTGAAGGAGAGAGCTGTGAAAGTAGAGGAGGAGTGAAGGAGAGAGCTGTTAAAGTAGAAGAGGAGTGAAGGAGAGAGCTGTGAAAGTAGAGGAGGAGTGAAGGAGAGAGCTGTTAAAGTAGAAGAGGAGTGAAGGAGAGAGCTGTGAAAGTAGAGGAGGAGTGAAGGAGAGAGCTGTGAAAGTAGAGGAGGAGTGAAGGAGAGAGCTGTGAAAGTAGAGGAGGAGTGAAGGAGAGATTAGAAGAGGAGTGAAGGAGAGAGTAGAAGAGGAGTGAAGGAGAGAGTGGTGAGAGTAGAAGATGGTGGATCTCGTCTAGTCCTGGGGCTTCAACACGTCATAACAGATATGGTGTGTATGTGCACTGCAGGGCAGCAGAAGGTAAAGCCTTCACATTTTCCTCAGCCTACCTCCACACACACACACAGAGAGAGAGAGAGGCCTTAGTCAGGAAGTCCACACTTGGAAAGACTAAGGTATGATGAGGAGGGTGAAACAGACTGAGAGAAATACACTCATTTGTGGGTTTATGTCTGGCTATCCTCAAACTCCTCCACTCCTATATCTTTTGAAATGGACGATCAATATTACTTACTGATGGAGATGTCCATGTGCCTGCATAACACTCCTTACCACTAAATCATGCTGTTTGTGTGTCAGGTGGTTGATGGTGTTGCTGACTTTGGTGCTGTGTCCTTAATCTCCTTCCCATATTCAAATGTTGGTGTTCATTTGACATCTGGCACTCCAGGCAGACTCAAGTAAACACTTGCAGTATTGCAAGTGATTAAAAGATCCAGTCTTTCTGAGAGGTTCAGGGTTGTTGTTGTGATCAGGTGTGAACACCAGATTATTACTGACTCAATGGGCCAGATTGATCTCCCTCCCTCTCTAACATAGCCTCCACCTCTGTGACCCATGTCAGATTACGCCGAGCGAGGAGTAATCACATCACTATGGCAGTCCAACGCGTGTCACTGCCACCATCACGCTGTCGTGGAGACAGGACAGGGGACCCACACAGTCTAGTTCCATTGGTCTGAGGACAGGCCTGTCTTTATCACTCGGTGCAGAAATATCGTGGTGCAGAAATATCGTGGTACAGAGCGGCTGGAATAAGGAAGTTACTGTCTGCTTATGGCTAGCTGTGATCATAGCTTTGCTGGTCAGGGTCCCAAATGGCACCCTATTGCATGGGCGCTCTGATCAAAACAAGTGCACTATATAGGGAATGTGGTTCTATTTGGGACACTGCCCTGGTGTCTGCTGCTAACTGGTGTTCCTGTACCATCAACACAGCCCACTAAGTGGATTTAGTCCCCACATCATGGACAGTAGGGCTGTTTTGTGCCAAGAGGCTTCCTTTACTCTGGGCAGTAGAGAATGAATCTGGAGGGTCACAATCACAACAATGATGCCTGTCTGCTGGTTGAAATAAGCTCCAGTAGAGATACAGTACTAACTCAATTTTGTATTTTATATCATTGACTATATGAAAAAGATAACACAAGTATTGTATTGTACTGTTTGTTACTCCAGCATCCTTCAAAGCATTGTTCATGCAGTTTTACAAACAAGCTGATCTTGATACTATTAAACCATGCCTGGTTATACTGTTATACAGTACCTTCAGAAATGATTCACACCCATTGACTTATTCCACATTTTGTTGTGTTACAGCCTGCATTCAACATGGATTAAATACTCCATAATAACAAAGTGAAAACATGTTTTTAGAAATGTTTGCAAACATATTGAAAATGTAATATAGAAATACTGTATCTCACACCCCTGGGTCAATACTTTGTGGTAGCACCTTAAGCAGTGATTACAGCCTTGAGTCTTTCAGGGTAAGTCTCTAAGACTTTCCACACCTGGATTGTTCATCATTTGACTATTATTATTTTCTAAATTCTTCAAGCTCTGTCAAATTGGTTGTTGATTTTTCCTAGACAACTATTCTCAGGTCTTGCCACAGACTCGGCCACTCAGGAACATTCTCTGTCTTATTGGTAAGCAACTCCAGTGTAGATTTGGCCTTGTGTTTTAGGTTATTGTCCTGCTGAATAGTGACTTCATCTCCCAGTGTCTGGTGGAGAGCAGACTGAACCAGGTTTTCCTCTAGGATTTTGTCTGTGCTTAGCTCCATTCTTTTCTTTTTTATCCTGAAAAACTCCCCTGTCCTTAAAGATTACAAGCATACCCAAAACATGATGCAGCCACCGGTATGCTTGAAAATATGTAGAGTGGTACTCAGTAATGTGTTGTGTTGGAATTGCCCCAAACATAACACTTTGTATTCAGGACAAACAGTTAACTGCTTTGCCCCATTTTTTGCAGTATTACTTTAGTGCCCTGTTGCAAACAGGATGCATGTTTTGGAATATTTGTATTCTGTACAGGCTTCCTTCTTTTCACTTTTTTTTATTTATTTATTTTTATTGCACCTTTATTTAACCAGGTAGGCAAGTTGAGAACAAGTTCTCATTTACAATTGCGACCTGGCCAAGTTAAAGCAAAGCAGTTCGACACATACAACGACACAGAGTTACACATGGAGTAAAACAAACATACAGTCAATAATACAGTATAAACAAGTCTATATACGATGTGAGCAAATGAGGTGAGATGAGGGAGGTAAAGGCAAAAAGGCCATGGTGGCAAAGTAAATACAATATAGCAAGTAAAACACTGGAATGGTAGATTTGCAATGGGAGAATGTGCAAAGTAGAAATAAAAATAATGGGGTGCAAAGGAGCAAAATAAATAAATGAATAAAATACAGTAGGGAAAGAGGTAGTTGTTTGGGCTAAATTATAGGTGGGCTATGTACAGGTGCAGTAATCTGTGAGCTGCTCTGACAGTTGGTGCTTAAAGCTAGTGAGGGAGATAAGTGTTTCCAGTTTCAGAGATTTTTATAGTTCGTTCCAGTCATTGGCAGCAGAGAACTGGAAGGAGAGGCGGCCAAAGAAAGAATTGGTTTTGGGGGTGACTAGAGAGATATACCTGCTGGAGCGTGTGCTACAGGTGGGAGATGCAATGGTGACCAGCGAGCTGAGATAAGGGGGGACTTTACCTAGCAGGGTCTTGTAGATGACATGGAGCCAGTGGGTTTGGCGACGAGTATGAAGCGAGGGCCAGCCAACGAGAGCGTACAGGTCGCAATGGTGGGTAGTATATGGGGCTTTGGTGACAAAACGGATTGCACTGTGATAGACTGCATCCAATTTGTTGAGTAGGGTATTGGAGGCTATTTTGTAAATGACATTGCCAAAGTCGAGGATTGGTTGGATGGTCAGTTTTACAAGGGTATGTTTGGCAGCATGAGTGAAGGATGCTTTGTTGCGAAATAGGAAGCCAATTCTAGATTTAACTTTGGATTGGAGATGTTTGATATAGGTCTGGAAGGAGAGTTTACAGTCTAACCAGACACCTAAGTATTTGTAGTTGTCCACGTATTCTAAGTCAGAGCCGTCCAGAGTAGTAATGTTGGACTGGTGGGTAGGTGCAGGTAGCGATCGGTTGAAGAGCATGCATTTAGTTTTACTTGTATTTAAGAGCAATTGGAGGCCATGGAAGGAGAGTTGTATGCATTGAAGCTTGCCTGGAGGGTAGTTAACACAGTGTCCAAAGAAGGGCCAGAAGAATACAGAATGGTGTCGTCTGCGTAGAGGTGGATCAGAGACTCACCAGTAGCAAGAGCGACCTCATTGATGTATACAGAGAAGAGAGTCGGTCCAAGAATTGAACCCTGTGGCACCCCCATAGAGACTGCCAGAGGTCCGGACAGCAGACCCTCCGATTTGACACACTGAACTCTATCAGAGAAGTAGTTGGTGAACCAGGCGAGGCAATCATTTGAGAAACCAAGGCTGTTGAGTCTGCCGATGAGGATGTGGTGATTGACAGAGTCGAAAGCCTTGGCCAGATCAATGAATACGGCTGCACAGTAATGTTTCTTATCGATGGCGGTTAAGATATAATTTAGGACCTTGAGCGTGGCTGAGGTGCACCCATGACCAGCTCTGAAACCAGATTGCATAGCAGAGAAGGTATGGTGAGATTCGAAATGGTCGGTAATCTGTTTGTTGACTTGGCTTTCGAAGACCTTAGAAAGGCATGGTAGGATAGATATAGGTCTGTAGCAGTTTGGGTCAAGAGTGTCACCCCCTTTGAAAAGGGGGATGACCGCAGCTGCTTTCCAATCTTTGGGAATCTCAGACGACACGAAAGAGAGGTTGAACAGGCTAGTAATAGGGGTGGCAACAATTTTGGCAGATAATTTTAGAAAGAAAGGGTCCAGATTGTCTAGCCCGGCTGATTTGTAAGGGTCCAGATTTTGCAGCTCATTCAGAACATCAGCTGAGCAGATTTGGGAGAAGGAGAAATGGGGAAGGCTTGGGCGAGTTGTTGTGGGGGGTGCAGTGCTGTTGACCGGGGTAGGAGTAGCCAGGTGGAAATTTCAGAATTTGATGTTTTGTGGATGGTGGAAGAAAACGTTGTCTCAGGCACCACTCCAGAATCTCCTATAAGTGTTCGGTTGGTTTGAGATCTGGTGACTGATTTTGTCGTCACAAACTCAGAAGAATGCACACATGCAAAGCACGCAGGGAGGCAGGTACACCACTCACATGCACACACACACACACACACACACACACACACACACACACACACACACACACACACACACACACACACACACACACACACACACACACACACACACACACAAACAAGCACACACACACACACACACACACACACACACACACACACACACACACACACACACACACACACACACACACACACACACACACACACACACACACACACACCTATGCTCCTTTGAGACCCCTCTTTCAAAGTCACATTTATCCTCTTTCTAGCCATGGTAGCCAAAATAATGGGGAACTGGGCATTTTTATACATGACACCAAGCACGATGGGATGCTAATTGAGGGCTGTCGACAACCTCCGGTCAAATTGGAGGGCACGCAATTCAAATAAATAATCATAAAAATGATGGATATTAAACATCTAGTTACAGTTGAAGTCGGAAGTTTACATACACCTTAGCCAAATACATTTCAGTTTCACAATTCCTGACATTTATTCAGAGTAAAAATTTGTGTCTTACGTCAATTAGGATCACCACTTTATTTTAAGAATGTGAAATGTCAGAATAATAGTAGAGAGAATGATTTATTTCAGCTTTTATTTCTTTCATCACATTCCCAGTGGGTCAGAAGTTTACATACACTCAATTAGTATTTGGTAACATTGCATTTAAATTATTTAACTTGGGTCAAACGTTTCGGGTAGGCTTCCACAAGCATCCCACAATAAGTTGGGTGAATTTTGGCACAATCCTCCTGACAGAGCTGGTGTAACTGAGTCAGGTTCGTTGGCCTACTTGCTCGCACACGCTTTTTCAGTTCTGCCCACAAATTTTCTATGGGATTGGGGTCAGGGCTTTGTGATAGCCACTCCAACACCTTGACTTTGTTGTCCTTAAGCCATTTTGACACAACTTTGGAAGTATGCTTGGGGTCATTGTCCATTTGGGGGCGGAAGGCAGCCAGGTGGTTAGAGCATTGGACTAGTAACCGAAAGGTTGCAAGATTGAATCCCCGAGCTGACAAGGTAAAAATTGTTCGTTCTGCACCTGAACAAGGGCGTTAACCCACTGTTCCTAGGCTGTCATTGAAAATAAGAATTTGTTCTTAACTGACTTGCCTAGTAAAATAAATACATTTGGAAGACCCATTTGCAACCATGCTTTAACTTCCTGACTGATGTCCTTAGATGTTGCTTCAATATATCAACATAATTTTCCTACCTCATGATGACATCTATTTTGTGAAGTGCAAAAGTCCCTCCTGCAGCAAAGCACCCCCACAACATGATGCTGCCGCCCCTCTGTGCTTCATGGTTGGGATGGTGTTCTTCGGCTTGCAAGCATCCCCATTTTTCCTCCAAATAACGTGATGGTCATTATGGCCAAACAGTTCTGTTTTTGTTTCATCAGACCAGAGGATATTGCTCCAAAAAGTATGATCTTTGTCCCCATGTCCAGTTGCAATTCGTAGTCTGGCTTTTTATGGTGGTTTTGGAGCAGTGGCTTCTTCCTTGCTGTGGTTATTCAGGTTATGTCGATATAGGACTTGTTTTTACTGTGGATATATATACTTTTGTACCTGTTTCCTCCAACATCTTCACAGGGTCCTTTGCTGTTGTTTTGGGATTGATTTGCACTTTTCTGACCCAAGTACGTTCATCTCTAGGAGACAGAACGCGTCTCCTTCCTGAGTGGTATGTCGGCTGCGTGTTCCCATGGTGTTTATATTTGCGTACTATTTTTTGTACAGATGAACATGATACCTTCAGGCATTTGGAAATTGCTCCCAAGGATGAACCAGACGTGTGGAGGTCTACAATTTTGTTTCTGAGGTCTTGGCTGATTTCCTTTGATTTTCCCATGATGTCAAGCAAAGAGTTTGAAGGTAGGCCTTGAAATACATCCACAGGTACACCTTCAATTGACTCAAATGATGTCAGTTAGCCTATCAGAAGCATCTAAAGCCATGACATAATTTTCTGGAATTTTCCAAGCTGTTTAAAGGCACAGTCAACTTAGTGTATGTAGACTTCTGACCCACTGGAATTGTGATACAGTGAATTATAAGTGAAATAATCTGTCTGTAAACAATTGTTGGAAAAATTACTTGTGTCATTCACAAAGTAGATGTTCTAACCGACTTGCCAAAACTATAGTTTGTTAACATACTTTTGTGGAGTGGTTGAAAAATGAGTTTTAATGACTTCAACGTAAGTGTATCTAAACTTCCAACTTCAACTGTACAAGTGTCTTGTATCGGTTAAAATCTTAAATTCTTGTTAATCTAACTGCATTGTCCGATTTACAATAGGCTTTACAGCGAAAGCATGCCATGCGATTGTTCAGGACGGCGCCCCACATCAAAATATTTTTAGACCAGTGCAGTCTTCGTAAAATCACAAATAGCGATTAAATATTCACATACTTTTTGAAAATCTTCCTCTGATTTGCAATCCCAAGGGTCCCAGCTACAACATGCATGGTTGTTTTGTTAGATAAAATCCTTCTTTATATCCCAAAAAGTCAGTTTAGTTTGCCCCATCGATTTGAGTAATCCACTTTTTCAACATGCAGAGAAAGGAATCCAAAGCTACCAACAAGTCAAAATAAGTTTCTATTTAATTCCCAGGTACCTCTAAAATGTAATTAAACTATAATATTTCATACAGAAAGAATTATTTCAATAGAAAAGTAAAATTAGCAAGTGCACGTCCTCTTCATCGCGCGCACACAGCCTGATTTCCAACTCTGACACCTAGTACCAAAACTCAAAATTCTTCCTAGTTTGGGAAGAAACAAGCCTGAAACCTTGAACAAAGACTGTTGACATCTAGTGAAAGCTATTGGGAGCTGGAATTGCATATATAGCTTTCCATTGAAAGGGCATAGGCTCTCAATTTGATTTTTTACGGTTGGTTTTTCTTTTCTATTTTCTCCTACCATATCAATTGTGTCATAGTCTCATACATTATTTTAACATTTATACAAATGTCAAAGTGTTTTCTATCCAGTGGTACCAATTATATGCATATCCTGGCTTCTGGGCCTGAGTAACAGGCAGTTTACTTTGGGCACGTATATCAGACAGGAAATGGAGAAAAATAGACCCTAGACTGAAGAAGTTCAGGAATCACTCCTGTTTGGAATTCCCTGCTTTCAATTAACTTTATATCCCTCATTTATTTCCTTTATTTTGGCATTTACCTGTAGGTTATTCAGACCAAATGCTGAACCAATCAGAATTCAGTGTTTGACTGTTGACTGTTGTCTGCAGTTATTATCATGGGCTTCGTCCCAAATAGCACCATATTTCCTATATAGTGCACTACTTTTGACCAGAGGCCCTTGTCAAAAGTAGTGCACTAAATACGGAAGAGGTGCTATTTGGAAAGCAACCATGATGTGTATTATTCATCTAGCAAAGCCCAGTGGTTTGTTCCAGGTCCATATGGCTAGGGGCTGATCCATAAGTACTTGTCATCTTTATTCTGTCTTCTCTCTGTCTACACTATCACCTGGAGACATGCCCAGTCTGAGAGGAGGGAGGCAGAGGAGAGAGGGAGGGAGGAGGAGAAGAGGAGGGAGGGAGGGGTGTGAGAGGAGGGAGGGGTGTGAGAGGAGGGAGGGGATAGGTAAATCAGGTAGGAGGAAAAAAGAGGGAAGGATGGAGGACAGGCATTGGGGAAGGAAGGGTGAGAGAAAGTAATGATAGAGGTGGGATGGGGACAGAGATAGAGGAAGGGAGCGAGGGAGACGAGGATGATAGAGAGACAGAGGTTGTGGCAGCAGAGGCTTTCAGGACTGTGTAGCATTGAAGGTAATAAATGACTACAGAATAGTTAAATATGAATGATGAACAGCGTTTAACAGTCACGTCACTCCCTGCCACACTACGCCAGAAAGTTTATGATCCCACAGCAAATCACGTGGATAATCTCAACTGCAGTCACACTGAGATGGGTGGTGTCCCAAATGGCACCTTATTCCCAGGCCCTGGTCAAAAGTAGTGCACTACATAGGAAATAGGGTGCCATTTGGGACTCTGACAGGGTTCTTGAAGGGAGCTCGCTACTCCAACAGACACAAAGATGAAACCCCTCATATTTCAATATGACGATTAGAATTGGATTGCTCTTAACGTGAATTATTTGAATGCTGGAAAAGGATTTGGCCTGTTGTAGCTGTCCTACCAGACTATTTCAATTGTTTGTGGTTAATGGCTTGAACATTCCAAACCTTCCCTGTACTCACATTACAAATCCTCAAGGACAAGTGTGACAGGTTTGGAGAACATCTAGGAAGGACAACAATATTATTCTAGCAACAGCTCATAACACATTAATACAATTTTCTCACAATGTGCATGACCTGTCCTCATATTTCTAACTGGTGGTGTTTTTTGTTTTTGTAGTAAGCTCCCTTTTTCCTACGGGTGGTCTTGTGTAGGGTGGAGGCAGAACATGAGGGAGTGGGGAGGGAGAGAGGGATGTGAGGAGGAGATAAGGAGTGGAGGATAAGGAGGACATGCAGAGACCAGCACACCTGAAGGAGAGATAGAGGGAGGGATAAGAGAGGGAAAGCGAGCCAAAGAAGGTGTGTGTTTGTCTATTAAACAGGTTTCTCCAGCATAGCTACCCATAACATCAACACACTAATGATGGAGGAGGGTGAGGGTGGCACTCTGCCGTTACACGCTAGCTAGCGCCCAGGACCTCAATGACAGCTTCATCTGCACGCTCAAACAAACAGCACATAGCTAACCAGCCCAAACCGGCTGGCTGGACACACACACACACACACACACACGCACGCACGCACGCACACGCACGCACGCACGCACGCACACACACACACACACACACACACACACACACACACACACACACACACACACACACACAAACACACACCAGGCTGAACCTGGCAGAGTGAGTTCCTATCCATCAGAGGGGAGTAAAGAGAGACGCTAGGGATCCTCTCTCCTCTGTGTCTCTAAGGGTTCAGGACAGCTCTGTACTTGGCAACGTTAAACACTTCAAACTCTCTTTGTGGTGAAGTGCTGCTCTGGGTGAACCGTTCAACAGAACATGTGCTTGAGACCAATGTCATCTACACTACATAAACTAGAGACCAATGTCATCTACACTACATAAACTAGAGACCAATGTTATCTACACTACATAAACTAGAGACCAATGTCATCTACACTACATAAACTAGAGACCAATGTTATCTACACTACATAAACTAGAAGCCAATGTTATCTACACTACATACACTAAAGACCAATGTTATCTACGCTATATACACTAGAGACCAATGTTATCTACACTACATAAACTAGAGACCAATGTTATTTACACTACATACACTAGAGACCAATGTTATCTACACTACATAAACTAGAGACCAATGTCATCGACACTACATAAACTAGAGACCAATGTTATCTACACTACATAAACTAGAGACCAATGTTATCTACACTACATAAACTAGAGACCAATGTCATCTACACTACATAAACTAGAGACCAATGTCATCTACACTACATAAACTAGAGACCAATGTTATCTACACTACATAAACTAGAGACCAATGTTATCTACATTACATACTCTAGAAACCAATGTTATCTACACTACATACACTAGAGACCAATGTTATCTACACTACATAAACTAGAGACCAATGTTATCTACACTACATAAACTAGAGACCAATGTTATCTACACTACATAAACTAGAGACCAATGTTATCTACACTACATAAACTAGAGACCAATGTTATCTACACTACATAAACTAGAGACCAATGTTATCTACACTACATAAACTAGAGACCAATGTTATCTACATTACATACTCTAGAAACCAATGTTATCTACACTACATACACTAAAGACCAATTTTATCTACACTACATACACTAGAGACCAATGTTATCTACATTACATACACTAGAGACCAATGTTATCTATGCTATATACACTAGAGACCAATGTTATCTACACTTTGTGGTGAAGTACTGCTCTGGGTGAACCGTTCAACATAACATGTGCTTGAGACTAGAGACCAATGTCATCTACACTACATAAACTAGAGACCAATGTCATCTACACTACATACACTAGAGACCAATGTCATCTACACTACATAAACTAGAGACCAATTTCATCTACACTACATAAACTAGAGACCAATGTCATCTACACTACATAAACTAGAGACCAATGTCATCTACACTACATAAACTAGAGACCAATGTTATCTACACTACATACACTAGAGACCAATGTCATCTACACTACATAAACTAGAGACCAATGTCATCTACACTACATACACTAGAGACCAATGTTATATACACTACATAAACTAGAGACCAATGTTATCTTCACTACATAAACTAGAGACCAATGTCATCTACACTACATACACTAGAGACCAATGTTATATACCCTACCTACACTAGAGACAAATGTTATCTACACTACATAAACTAGAGACCAATGTCATCTACCCTACATAAACTAGAGACCAATGTCATCTACACTACATAAACTAGAGACCAATGTTATCTACACTACATAAACTAGAGACCAATGTTATCTACACTACATAAACTAGAGACCAATGTCATCTACCCTACATAAACTGGAGACCCATGTTATCTACATTACATACACTAGAGACCAATGTTATCTACACTACATAAACTAGAGACCAATGTTATCTTCACTACATAAACTAGAGACCAATGTTATCTACACTACATAAACTAGAGACCAATGTCATCTACACTACATAAACTAGAGACCAATGTAATCTACACTACATAAACTAGAGACCAATGTTATCTACACTACATAAACTAGAGACCAATGTTATCTACCCTACATAAACTAGAGACCCAAGTTATCTACACTACATAAACTAGAGACCAATGTTATCTACACTACATAAACTAGAGACCAATGTAATCTACACTACATAAACTAGAGACCAATGTTATCTACACTACATAAACTAGAGACCAATGTAATCTACACTACATAAACTAGAGACCAATGTTATCTACACTACATAAACTAGAGACCAATGTTATCTACCCTACATAAACTAGAGACCCAAGTTATATACACTACATAAACTAGAGACCAATGTTATCTACACTACATAAACTAAAGACCAATGTTAGCTACACTACATACACTAGAGACCAATGTTATCTACACTACATAAACTAGAGACCAATGTTATCTTCACTACATAAACTAGAGACCAATGTAATCTACACTACATACACTAGAGACCAATGTTATATACCCTACCTACACTAGAGACAAATGTTATCTACACTACATAAACTAGAGACCAATGTCATCTACCCTACATAAACTAGAGACCAATGTCATCTACACTACATAAAATAGAGACCAATGTAATCTACACTACATAAACTAGAGACCAGTGTTATCTACACTACATAAACTAGAGACCAATGTTATCTACCCTACATAAACTAGAGACCCAAGTTATCTACACTACATAAACTAGAGACCAATGTTATCTACACTACATAAACTAGAGACCAATGTAATCTACACTACATAAACTAGAGACCAATGTTATCTACACTACATAAACTAGAGACCAATGTTATCTACCCTACATAAACTAGAGACCCAAGTTATATACACTACATAAACTAGAGACCAATGTTATCTACACTACATAAACTAAAGACCAATGTTATCTACACTACATAAACTAGAGACCAATGTTAGCTACACTACATAAACTAGAGACCAATGTTAGCTACACTACATACACTTCCATCAGTGGAGGTGTCCCATACGGCACTGTATCTGGTCAAAAGTAGTGCTCTATAAAGGGAATAGGGTGCAATGTGGAAACAGTCAGTGTTTATGCTGTTGATGTCCTACATAATTATATTTCTTAGTATATATTCTTAAATGCCATTTTGTGGCATTGCACTTGCATCTAATAGCACAAGCATTTACACTACAAGCGTTTCGCTACACTCACATTAACGTCTGCTAGCCATATGTATGTGACCAATAAACATTTGATTTGATATATCATATTTTATTGTCCATCTAACAGAATATCTCAAGTAACACATCAGCAAAATAGCTGTTTGTCTTGGCCGTTGATATTCTGTATGTACAGAATTTGATGTCACTGTGATCTTGATCAGATGGTTCCTCTCAGGGTGTATGATGGTTCCTCTCAGGGATCAGTGTGTATGATGGTTCCTCTCAGGGATCAGTGTGTATGATGGTTCCTCTCAGGGATTAGTGTGTATGATGGTTCCTTTCAGGGATCAGTGTGTATGAGGTTCCTCTCAGGGATTGATATGTATGATGGTTCCTCTCAGGGATTAGTGTGTATGATGGTTCCTCTCAGGGATTAGTGTGTATGATGGTTCCTCTCAGGGATTAGTATGTATGATGGTTCCTCTCAGGGATTAGTGTGTATGATGGTTCCTCTCAGGGATTAGTGTGTATGATGGTTCCTCTCAGGGATTAGTGTGTATGATGGTTCCTCTCAGGGATTAGTGTGTATGATGGTTCCTCTCAGGGATTAGTGTGTATGATGTTTCCTCTCAGAGTGGCAGGGTCGGATAATAGCTATAGCCTATAGGAGTATGAAACTTTACAGATAGTGGGATCTTAATTTGAGCCAGTTTGCTATAGCAGGAAATTGAATGTGAGTTATTATGTGGATTATAATTCATGTAAAAAAAAAATAGGGGTTGATACATTTTTTATGAGGGCAAATCAAGTTTCACATTTTAAAGTGAAAATTACAAACTTTAGAAGTCTTTTAAAACCTTGAATACACTACAAGTTTGCATTTCCTGCAGTGCATGAAAATTCTGAGCAAGAAAAGTGATCAAATTAAGATTGTACATCTGTACGTCAGCTGTGTCTGGTTTGTGTCTGGTTTGTGTCTGGTTTGTGTCTGGTTTGCCTGTGAAAAGAAGCAGCCTCAGAGAAACTGTGTAAACTGTAGATGTATATGTTATATACACTAAATTATAGTCCCAAGATGATTCTGTTCAGAATGAAGAACACACTATTGGGCAACCAGTCAAATTGTAAACATATTTATTATTCCTATGCCTCAGGCAGCTATGTGAACATTAATCATATATAATCAAATGCAGGAACATGAGTGTATGAGAAAACATCAACATTTATAAACTAACAGTGTTAGTCTCATACTTGTGTATGGATCACCTTTGATCTAATATTTATGCTGACTTGGACCATGTGAGGTTTTTTTTTTGTCTGGAGAATGTTCCAATCTTTAAAATAATAAACCTTATATTAACCTATATAACCTCATATATAAACCTTATATTAACCTATATAACCTTATATATGAACCTTATATTAACCTATAGAACCTTATATTAACCTATATAATCTTATATATGAACCTTATATTAACCTATATAACCTTATATACAGTATAAACCTTATATTTACCTATATAACCTTTAATATAAACCTTATAGTAACCTATATAACCTTATATATGAACCTTATATTCAGACTCAGTGTTACGACTTCCACCGAAGTCGGTTCCTCTTCTTTTTCGGGCAGTGTTCGATCCACCTTTCATTTGCCATTTGTTTTGTCTTGTTTTCCCACACACCTGGTTTTGATTCCCTCATTACTTGTCGTGTATTTAACCCTCTGTTCCCCCCATGTCTGTGTGTGAAATTGTTTGTTGTAAGTGCTTGTGCACCATTGACTGGTTCACGACGGCTTATTTTCCCATGTTTGTTTTGTTCTGGGTGCTGTTGGTTTTGCTAATGAAACTTCTCCGGTTATCTCCTGCGCCTGACTTCCCTGCAGCCAGTCACACACCCCTTTACACTCAGTGGGAATATTAAATGCATCACTGTAAACTGTCAGTCAGCCACTCTGTGTATTTATTATTGTATTTATTTATTTTTTTGTATTGAATTTTAGCCCTTTTTCTCTCCAATTTCGTGGTATCCAATTGTTTTAGTAGCTACTATTTTGTCTCATCGCTACAACTTCTGTACGGGCTCGGGAGAGACGAAGGTTGAATGTCATGCGTCCTCCGATACACAACCCAACCAAGCCGCACTGCTTCTTAACACAGCGCACATCCAACCCGGAAGCCAGCCGCACCAATGTGTCGGAGGAAATAACGTGCACCTGGCAACCTTGGTTAGCGTGCACTGCACCCGGCCCGCCACAGGAGTCGCTGGTGCGCGATGAGACAAGGACATCCCTACCGACCAAGCCCTCCCTAACCCGGACGACGCTAGGCCAATTGTGCGTCGCCCCACGGACAGAGCCTGGGAGGCCCTCACTCGGTGTATTTCAAATGCAGAATAATAAAATGCTAGGCATCTTAAACATATCACTGATTATTCTAGCCATTAAGAATCATGTTGAATCACTGTTGTGCTCTCATGATGGACTAGTCACTTGATGGGGAAGACAAACCAAACTGTCAAATATATAATTGGTAGAGTACAATTACGTATTCAGTCTGGCTGTAGTGTAACAGAATAGATGTGGGATGTTAACCTTTCCACTATATTTTCTGTAAAACAAGAATAACACCTTTTAGACTGAATTTTCTCTTAATTGTTTTTTATGGTAGGTGGATAGAGAAAGCATGACTAATGTAGTAAAGTGATGTTAGTGTCAGATAGGTCATTTTGTTTGTGTTGTTTCTGTCTGTTACTGTTCCATCATCAGCCCTTCTCTGACACTACACTGTGTAATGTAATGCACTACTTTTGACCAGGGCCCATAGGGACACATGCTGTACTGCTCTAATCTGGTCGCACAGCACTTCCTGTCTCTCCCTGGAGGTCCAGGACAAGGGCTGTGTCTCAAATGGCTTCCTATTCCCTACGTTACTTTTTACCAGAGCTGCCATTTGAAACACAGCCAAGGTTAGCTGTAGCTGTTTCCGCCCGCCTCCACACGACGACGGACTACATCATGAGTAAGTGTGTACTACTTCATGACTAAGCATTATGTGGGGTGATGCATGGCAGCCATTTTGTGTCAGAAAATGAACAACATCACGGTTCTTCCTCACCTGGAAATGAGGTGCTAGTCTCTTCTACACGGTACAAAATGTTCTCCCTATCTCTCTCTCTCTCTCTCTCTCTCTCTCTCTCTCTCCTGGGTAGATATATCTCTCAGTATTTTGGGTGGATAGATATCTCTGTCTCCTGGGTAGATAGATCTCTCAGTATTTTGGGTGGATAGATCTCTGTCTCCTGGGTAGATAGATCTCTGTCTCCTGGGTAGATAGATCTCTCAGTCTCCTGGGTAGATAGATCTCTCAGTCTCCTAGGTAGATAGATCTCTGTCTCCTGGGTGGATAGATCTCTGTCTCATGGGTAGATAGATCTCTGTCTCCTAGGTAGATAGATCGCTCAGTCTCCTGGGTAGATAGATCTCTCAGTCTCCTGGGTAGATAGATATCTCAGTCTCCTGGGTGGATAGATCTCAGTCTCCTGGGTAGATAGATCTCTGTCTCCTGGGTAGATAGATATCTCAGTCTCCTGGGTGGATAGATCTCTGTCTCCTGGGTAGATAGATCTCTCAGTCTCCTGGGTAAATAGATCTCTCAGTCTCCTGGGTGGATATATCTCTCAGTATTTTGGGTGGATAGATATCTCTGTCTCCTGGGTAGATAGATCTCTCAGTCTTCTGAGTGGATAGATATCTGTCTCCTGGGTAGATATATCTCTCAGTATTTTGGGTAGATAGATCTCTCAGTCTCCTGGGTAGATAGATCACTGTCTCACCTGACCGTGAAACACAGACAGATTCTTGTATCCCAAATTACACTCTATTCTCTATATACAGTAGTGCACTACTTTTGCCCAGGGCCCATAGGTCTCTGGTCAAACATATTGCACTGTATAAGGATTATGGTGTAATTTGGGACTCAGACGCCTACACACCCCTTCAGCCCTTCAACCTTTGTTTCCTTCAAAAGCTCTGCGATGGGATAGGAAAGAAGAGAAGAGCATCTTCAAAGAATGACATAGGAGGGGTAGAGGAGGAGGAAGAGGAGGAGGGGGAGGAGATGCTAAGGAAACACCTCATACCTCTCCTCTCCTGTGTTGTGTTGTGCTGTATGTCTTCCTTAGGAACAGAACCGGTTGTTAGGTAAATGTAACAACATTAGATCATTCATCTGCTGTAATGTAATGTTGTTTTTCAGTCATGCATACAATCACGCTGCAAACATAGATTCGGTTTGGTTAAATAGTTAATGTCTATCACCCACCCAGGTCTATAGAATGTGTCAGATTGGGATACAGACAGATTAAAGTCAGGCTTCAGAACGGGTTAAAAGGGTGTGAATTAAGACTAAAACCCCAGGAGTTAAATGTCTTCACTGAAGCATAGTCTTCTATAACAGTAGCTAATGGTGGGTAGCCTGGTACTGTTACATATTTCCCAAAGCCTGTGAAATGGATGGAGACCAGGGTTTTAAGTGGGGGACCAAAGGAGGCTTTTGTTGGGGGTTTAACGAAGTTGCGGCCCCCTGAGTCCTTTGACCTGCCCCAGCGTGGGGGGTCAGAGTGTGTGTGAGTTCTATGGTGTTCCTCACGCACCTGTTTCCTGCCAGAGCATGACCTGAACTGCCATAGCTGCCAGCTCCACTTCTCGTCACATTTGTTCCAGTACATTACTGTGTGTGTGTGTTCCAGTACAATACTGTGTATGTGTGTGTGTGTTCAAGTACAATACTTTGTTTGTGTGTGTTCCAGTACATTACTTTGTGTGTGTGTATGTGGGTGATTGTGTGTGTGTGTTCCAGTACATTACTTTGTGTGTGTTCCAGTACATTACTGTGTATGTGTGTGCGTTCCAGGATATTACTGTGTATGTGTGTGTGTGTCTTCCAGTACATTATTTTGTTTGTGTGTATGTGTGTGTGTGTGTGTGTGTGTGTGTGTGTGTGTGTGTGTGTGTGTGTGTGTGTGTGTGTGTGTGTGTGTGTGTGTGTGTGTGTGTGTGTGTGTGTGTGTTCCAGTACATTACTGTGTGTGTGTGTGTTCTAGTACATTATTGTGTGCGTGTTCCAGTACATTACTGTGTGTCTATGTTCCAGTACATTACTGTGTGTGTGTGTGTTCCAGTACATTACTGTGTGTGTGTGTGTTTTAGTACATTACTTTGTTTGTGTGTATGTGGGTGTGTGTGTTCCAGTACATTACTGTGTGTGTGTGTGTGTGTGTGTTCCAGTACATTATTGTGTGCGTGTTCCAGTACATTACTGTGTGTGTATGTTCCAGTACATTACTGCGTGTGTGTTTTCCAGTACATTACTTTGTTTGTGTGTATGTGGGTGATTATGTGTGTGTGTTCCAGTACATTATAGTGTATGTGTGTTCCAGTACATTACTGTGTGTATGTTCCAGTACATTACTTTGTTTGTGTGCATGTGGGTGATTGTGTGTTCCAGTACATCACATTGTTTGTGTGTATGTGGGTGATTGTGTGTCTGTGTGTGTTCCAGTACATTACTGTGTGTGTGTTCCAGTACATTATTGTGTGTGTGTTCCAGTACATTTCTTTGTTTGTGTGTATGTGGGTGATTGTGTGTGTGTGTGTTCCAGTACATTATAGTTTATGTGTGTTCCAGTACATTACTGTGTGTATGTTCCAGTACATTACTTTGTTTGTGTGCATGTGGGTGATTGTGTGTGTGTGTTCCAGTACATTACTGTATGTGTGTGTGTTCCAGTACATTACTGTGTGTGTGTGTTCCAGTACATTACTTTGTTTGTTTGTATGTGGGCTATTGTGTGTGTGTGTGTGTGTGTGTGTTCCAGTACATTACTTTGTGTGTGTTCCAGTACATTACTGTGTATGTGTGTGTGTATGTGTTCCAGTATGTTACTGTCTTTATGTGTGTGTGTTCCAGTACAATACTATGTATGTGTGTGTGTGTTCAAGTACAATACTTTGTTTGTGTGTGTTCCAGTACATTACTTTGTTTGTGTGTATGTGGGTGATTGTGTGTGTGTGTTCCAGTACATTACTTTGTGTGTGTTCCAGTACATTACTGTGTATGTGTGTGCGTTCCAGGATATTACTGTGTATGTGTGTGTGTGTGTCTTCCAGTACATTATTTTGTTTGTGTGTATGTGTGTGTGTGTGTGTGTGTGTGTGTGTGTGTGTGTGTGTGTGTGTGTGTGTGTGTGTTCCAGTACATCACTTTGTGTGTGTTCCAGTACATTACTGTGTGTGTGTGTGTGCGTGTGCACTCACATGCTCCAGAGAGAGACCGAGAGTCCTGTATAACATTGACCTGATTTTCTATATTCAATTAAAAGTGATATGCTTGCTTAGTAGCCTATATTACTAACTGACCTGCTTGTCTGAGTTTGCTGTTAGATTTTATCGCTGCAGTAAATTATCTAATGTCCAGCTGTATGGGCAGCAAGGGACCCTTTTAACTCCCAGCTGAGATTGAACATCATAGCTAGTCAGACAAAGTCTTTGATGTTTTGAAGTTGTTCCTCATTGCGTGTTGTTTTTGTTGTTTCCCATCGATTACTAAGAGGCTATTTGATTACAGAAACACAGCAACATAATACACCTGGGTCTCATGTTCACTAATACAATGTATATGAAACTCTATACGATGGCGTTCAATCCCACAGAGACTCTTCCTTTCTCACACTGGGGTGTCCTCAGAAAGTTTAGGGAGCTTAGAGTGGTAGGGAGGTAGGGAGGGAGGGAAGGAGGGGGAGAGAGTTGGAGAGAATAGAAACAGAGACAGAGAGAGCTCCTGGGCATGTTGTGTTGAGTATGTCTTGGCACACATATGAAGTCATTCAACAGCCACTATTATGTGTTCTATACAGAGAGATGGAGACATGGAGGTGCCCTCGCCTCACTAGCATGGGGAGACCTGTCTCCACGCCCCGCATTCCTCACCTCACACATAGGACGAGACAACCTGGGCATCCTCAGAGAATGGGTTCGGTGAGGAGGGGAGGGTGGGGTGAGAAGGGGAGAAGCAGTGGGAAGGAAGGCTGAAAGGGTGAGAATGTTGTTACGTGACAGATTTAGGGTTGACAGAGTTCATGTGTTAATTCTTGTCGTAAAGAAGTGTATTCAATGAAAGACATTCATCTCGTGGGAATTGTAACTTATCATTTTGTCTTCCGTAAATCAAAATAATAAAGCATTTTTTTCTTGTTAAAGTGTCTTCATTATTGTATTCCCCCTTAGTTGTGTTTTGGCTAAAACATCCCAAGTCCCATTTTCCTTTGTCTGCTAACTGTCCCAGAGTACATTACAGCTGGTAGTGTTTGTTTGGAGAAGGCCCTGGCCCTGAAGGCCTGTGTTGAGGCTGGGCCGAGGTATCTACTGGACTGAGGTATCTACTGGGCTGAGGCCCGGGGATGGAATACTAATTAAATACTAATGTATATACTCATTTAAAACTGGGTCATTACATTAATGGTGTGGCAGGTTTGCATACCAGAGCCGACAAGTAAAACTATCTGCCGATGTGCCCTTGAGCAAGGCACTTAACCCTAATTTGCTCACGGGGTGCCATACTATTATGACTCACCCTGTAAAACAACACTTTTCACTGCACCTATCCAGTGTATGTGACAAAAATGTTTTTATTTTATTTTTACTGTTGAGATCCTGTAGAGACATGGATATGGTATGACTGTAGAGACATGGATATGGTATGACTGTAGAGACATGGATATGGTATGACTGTAGAGACATGGATATGGTATGACTGTAGAGACATGGAAATGGTATGTAGTGTAGAGACATGGATATTGTATGACTGTAGATACATGGATATGGTATGACTGTAGAGACATGGATATAGTATGTAGTGTAGAGGCATGGATGCGGTATGTAGTGTAGAGATATGGTATGACTGTAGAGACATTGATATGGTATGACTGTAGAGACATGGATATGGTATGTAGTGTAGAGACATGGATATGGTATGTAGTGTAGAGATATGGATATGGTATGACTGTAGAGACATGGATATAGTATGTAGTGTAGAGGCATGGATGCGGTATGTAGTGTAGAGATATGGTATGACTGTAGAGATATTGATATGGTATGACTGTAGAGACATTGATATGGTATGTAGTGTAGAGACATGGATATGGTATGTAGTGTAGAGATATGGTATGTAGTGTAGAGACATGGATATGGTATGTAGTGTAGAGATATGGTATGACTGTAGAGACATGGATATGGTATGTAGTGTAGAGATATGGTATGTAGTGTAGAGACATGGATATGGTATGTAGTGTAGAGATATGGTATGTAGTGTAGAGACATGGATATGGTATGTAGTGTAGAGATATGGTATGACTGTAGAGACATGGATATGGTATGACTGTAGAGACATGGATATGGTATGACTGTAGAGACATGGATATGGTATGTAGTGTAGAGACATGGATATGGTATGTAGTGTAGAGACATGGATATGGTATGTACTGTAGTGTAGAGACATGGATATGGTATGTAGTATAGTGTGGAGACATGGATATGGTATGTAGTGTAGTGTAGAGACATGGATATGGTATGTAGTGTAGAGACATGGATATGGTATGTAGTGTAGAGACATGGATATGGTATGTAGTGTAGAGACATGGATATGGTATGTAGTGTAGAGACATGGATATGGTATGTAGTGTAGATGCATGGATATGGTATGTAGTGTAGAGATATGGTATGACTGTAGAGACATGGATATGGTATGTAGTGTAGAGACATGGATGTGGTATGTAGTGTAGATATATGGATATGGTATGACTGTAGAGACATGGATATAGTATGACTGTAGAGACATGGATATGGTATGACTGTAGAGACATGGATATGGTATGACTGTAGAGACATGGATATGGTATGACTGTAGAGACATGGATATAGTATGACTGTAGAGACATGGATATGGTATGACTGTAGAGACATGGATATGGTATGACTGTAGAGACATGGATATGGTATGTAGTGTAGAGATATGGTATGTAGTGTAGAGTCATGGATATGGTATGTAGTGTAGAGATATGGTATGACTGTAGAGACATGGATATGGTATGTAGTGTAGAGACATGGATATGGTGTGACTGTAGAGACATGGAGTGACTGTAGAGACATGGATATGGTATGTAGTGTAGAGACATGGTGTGACTGTAGAGACATGGATATGGTA
This sequence comes from Oncorhynchus mykiss, assembly GCF_057628025.1. Classification (NCBI taxonomy): domain Eukaryota; kingdom Metazoa; phylum Chordata; class Actinopteri; order Salmoniformes; family Salmonidae; genus Oncorhynchus; species Oncorhynchus mykiss. Next base: position 80,374,829 of record NC_143026.1, read on the forward strand.
TGTAGTGTAGAGACATGGTGTGACTGTAGAGACATGGATATGGTATGTAGTGTAGAGAGATGGTGTGACTGTAGAGACATGGATATGGTATGTAGTGTAGAGACATGGATATGGTATGTAGTGTAGAGATGTGGTATGTAGTGTAGAGACATGGTGTGACTGTAGAGACATGGATATGGTATGTAGTGTAGAGACATGGTGTGACTGTAGAGACATGGATATGGTATGTAGTGTAGAGAGATGGTGTGACTGTAGAGACATGGATATGGTATGTAGTGTAGAGACATGGATATGGTATGTAGTGTAGAGATGTGGTATGTAGTGTAGAGACATGGTGTGACTGTAGAGACATGGATATGGTATGTAGTGTAGAGATATGGTGTGACTGTAGAGACATGGATATGGTATGTAGTGTAGAGATATGGTGTGACTGTAGAGAGACTGTAGAGACATTGATATGGTATGTACTGTAGCGATACTGAAGAGAGAGGCATGGGGTACATGCCTACAGCCTGAACCCCCTCAGGGCTTCTCAGGGCTCAGACTCAGAGATATGCCTTGTCTGTCACGTATTCTCCTGCGTGTGTATGTGCACACGCACCTAAGGGAACATCCCTTCTACCGGGCCTTGTTTTATCTCTTGGAAAAGTTGACGGAACAGTTGAGACAGACCTGCTCTCTCTCTCTCTTGCGCTTTCTCTCTCCCTCTAAATGTCTCTCATTCTTTTTATCTCTCTCTCTACCATTGACTCTGTTATTTAAGTATAATAAATAAACATTCCAGTATAATGTTTTAAAAAGCTAGATTGTAGTTTGTAAAGATCTTCCAAACACATCTGTTTTTACAGGCTGACTAGTACAAGTAGAAGTTTCAGTGGAGTGGGTCAATAATGTCTGAGTAGTAAGCAAAACTGTCAGAAAATGTTGCCCTTCAAATCCAAAATGATGAGGCTCAGTTCAACAGCTGCAGCTATTGAAAATACCAAAAACTTCCTGTGATATGATATAATTGAAAAATCACTGTCATTATCATGAATGCTCTTGTCATTCATCCTGCACATTGCATCCGCCATAAGTAAGTATAATCAACCACTTGTTGTTATCACTGTCAATTTCAGACCAGTGAGTTGAGCACTACAATTACCTTTGAAACATGGACAAACAAAGTACTATTCGATTCTTTCAAGTACTATTCTATCACTATCAATCTTGTACCAGTGAGTAGTACCACTTCTCTCTCTCTCTCTCTCTCTCTCTCTCTCTCTCTCTCTCTCGCTCTGTCTGTCTGTCTGTCTGTCTGTCTGTCTGTCTGTCTGTCTGTCTGTCTGTCTGTCTGTCTGTCTCTCTGTCTCTCTCTCTCTCTCTCTCTCTCTCTCTCTCGCTCTGTCTGTCTGTCTGTCTGTCTGTCTGTCTGTCTGTCTGTCTGTCTGTCTGTCTGTCTGTCTGTCTGTCTCTCTGTCTCTCTGTCTCTCTGTCTCTCTGTCTCTCTGTCTCTCTGTCTCTGTCTCTCACTGCAGTTAAGCTTACTTGAGGAAGTTTGTAATTCCACTAGACAGGTTGTTGTTGTGGCCTCTCCTGTGCTTTTCCCTGGAGCCAACCAGTTTGTTTGTGTATGTTTACATCCCAAATGGCACCCTGTTCCCTATGTTGTGCACTACTTTTAACCAGAGCCCTATGGAGCCCTATAAAGGGAAAAGGGCCCCATATAGGAAAAAGGGTGCCGTTTGGGATGCAGTCTCTGTGTTTAAAGCTGGTCCTTAGGGGCAGCACTCTCTCTCAGAGATGGATGGTGTGATGGAGTGCCCAGGGGCCCGTCAGTGAACAGGCATGTTTTACTGTTATATTATCATATGAGCAGGAGTCCACTCCTGGTGCTGACTGCTCCCTGGGGCACACTGTGCAAGTGGACGTTCGCTTAATTATTCTCATCCATCACCCGATACAACATACAGATCGCACTGTGCCCGGCTGAGGCCAACCAACCAGACAGACGTAGCCTGTCATACTCGCCTCACAGTGTTCTAGGAATTACACACATTGCTATTGTTTTTTTATTCATTTACATGCTACTCAGGAGTCTCTATGCCTCTTTCGTTCTCTTTCTCTCTTTCAGTCTCTTGTTCTGTCTCTCTGTCTATCTCTCTCGTTCTCTCTATCTCTCTCATCTGTGTGATGACACACACAATTCCGTGCTGTAGCAAGAAGACTTGGTTCCATCAATAGTGTCTCATAGCCTGTCTCTTGTTGCTCATACCTTGTCAGGGGTTCAGATTTAGGGAGCATAATGTATGGATTGGCAAGGTGGTAATGGTCTGTTTTTATTTAAGCTTGGTTAATTTCAGCAGATGTTTAGCATACCATATCATAACACAAAAGCTTGTAAAAAAGAATAGGCGTGTGTGTGTGTGTCTGTGTGTGTGTGTGTCTGTGTGTGTGTGTGTGTGAAGCTGTTAGTTTTCCATTAGAATTCCAAACAGGAATCAATTTAATGCCTGCTCTATGTTGTCTCAAGGTGGTAGAAACTCTGGTCCACTCTATACTGTCTACGGTGGTAGAAACTCTGGTCCACTCTATGCTGTCTCAAGGTGGTAGAAACTCTGGTTGCGCTCTATGCTGTCTCAAGGTGGTAGAACCTCTGGTCCACTCTATGCTGTCTCAAGGTGGTAGAAACTCTGGTTCCGCTCAAGGCTGTCTCAAGGTGGTAGAACCTCTGGTCCACTCTATGCTGTCTCAAGGTGGTAGAACCTCTAGTCCACTCTATGCTGTCTCAAGGTGGTAGAACCTCTGGTCCACGCTATGCTGTCTCAAGGTGGTAGAACCTCTAGTCCACTCTATGCTGTCTCAAGGTGGTAGAACCTCTGGTCCACGCTATGCTGTCTCAAGGTGGTAGAACCTCTAGTCCACTCTATGCTGTCTCAAGGTGGTAGAACCTCTAGTCCACTCTATGCTGTCTCAAGGTGGTAGAACCTCTGGTCCACTCTATGCTGTCTCAAGGTGGTAGAACCTCTGGTCCACTCTATGCTGTCTCAAGGTGGTAGAACCTCTGGTCCACTCTATGCTGTCTCAAGGTGGTAGAACCTCTGGTCCACTCTATACTGTCTCAAGGTGGTAGAACCTCTAGTCCACTCTATACACTCTCAAGGTGGTAGAACCTCTAGTCCACTCTATGCTGGCTCAAGGTGGTAGAACCTCTGGTCCACTCTATGCTGTCTCAAGGTGGTAGAACCTCTGGTTCCATCTATACTGTCTCAAGGTGGTAGATCCTCTGGTCCACTCTATGCTGTCTCAAGATGGTAGAACCTCTAGTCCACTCTATGCTGTCTCAAGGTGGTAGAACCTCTAGTCCACTCTATGCTGTCTCAAGGTGGTAGAACCTCTGGTCGACGCTATGCTGTCTCAAGGTGGTAGAACCTCTAGTCCACTCTATGCTGTCTCAGGGTGGTAGAACCTCTGGTCCACGCTATGCTGTCTCAAGGTGGTAGAACCTCTAGTCCACTCTATACACTCTCAAGGTGGTTTTACCTCTAGTCCACTCTTTGCTGTCTCAAGGTGGTAGAACCTCTGGTCCACTCTATGCTGTTTCAAGGTGGTAGAAACTCTGGTTCCGCTCTAGGCTGTCTCAAGGTGGTAGAACCTCTGGTCCACTCTATGCTGTCTCAAGGTGGTAGAACCTCTGGTCCACTCTATGCTGTCTCAAGGTGGTAGAACCTCTGGTCCACTCTATACTGTCTCAAGGTGGTAGAACCTCTAGTCCACTCTATACACTCTCAAGGTGGTAGAACCTCTAGTCCACTCTATGCTGTCTCAAGGTGGTAGAACCTCTGGTCCACTCTATGCTGTCTCAAGGTGGTAGAACCTCTGGTCCACTCTATACTGTCTCAATGTGGTAGAACCTCTGGTCCACTATATGCTGTTTCAATGTGGTAGAACCTCTGGTTCCATCTATACTGTCTCAAGGTGGTAGATCCTCTGGTCCACTCTATGCTGTCTCAAGATGGTAGAACCTCTAGTCCACTCTATGCTGTCTCAAGGTGGTGGAACCTCTAGTCCACTCTATGCTGTCTCAAGGTGGTAGAATCTCTGGTCGACGCTATGCTGTCTCAAGGTGGTAGAACCTCTAGTCCACTCTATGCTGTCTCAGGGTGGTAGAACCTCTGGTCCACGCTATGCTGTCTCAAGGTGGTAGAACCTCTAGTCCACTCTATACACTCTCAAGGTGGTAGAACCTCTAGTCCACTCTTTGCTGTCTCAAGGTGGTAGAACCTCTGGTCCACTCTATGCTGTTTCAAGGTGGTAGAAACTCTGGTTCCGCTCTAGGCTGTCTCAAGGTGGTAGAACCTCTGGTCCACTCTATGCTGTCTCAAGGTGGTAGAACCTCTAGTCCACTCTATGCTGTCTCAAGGTGGTAGAACCTCTGGTCCACGCTATGCTGTCTCAAGGTGGTAGAACCTCTAGTCCACTCTATGCTGTCTCAAGGTGGTAGAACCTCTAGTCCACTCTATGCTGTCTCAAGGTGGTAGAACCTCTGGTCCACTCTATGCTGTCTCAAGGTGGTAGAACCTCTGGTCCACTCTATGCTGTCTCAAGGTGGTAGAACCTCTGGTCCACTCTATGCTATCTCAAGGTGGTAGAACCTCTGGTCCACTCTATACTGTCTCAAGGTGGTAGAACCTCTAGTCCACTCTATACACTCTCAAGGTGGTAGAACCTCTAGTCCACTCTATGCTGTCTCAAGGTGGTAGAACCTCTGGTCCACTCTATGCTGTCTCAAGGTGGTAGAACCTCTGGTCCACTCTATGCTGTCTCAAGGTGGTAGAACCTCTGGTCCACTCTATGCTGTCTCAAGGTGGTAGAACCTCTGGTCCACTCTATGCTGTCTCAAGGTGGTAGAACCTCTGGTCCACTCTATGCTGTCTCAAGGTGGTAGAACCTCTGGTCCACTCTATGCTGTCTCAAGGTGGTAGAACCTCTGGTCCACTCTATACTGTCTCAAGGTGGTAGAACATCTAGTCCACTCTATACACTCTCAAGGTGGTAGAACCTCTAGTCCACTCTATGCTGTCTCAAGGTGGTAGAACCTCTGGTCCACTCTATGCTGTCTCAAGGTGGTAGAACCTCTGGTCCACTCTATGCTGTCTCAAGGTGGTAGAACCTCTGGTCCACTTTATGCTGTCTCAAGGTGGTAGATCCTCTGGTCCACTCTATACTGTCTCAATGTGGTAGAACCTCTGGTCCACTATATGCTGTTTCAATGTGGTAGAACCTCTGGTTCCATCTATACTGTCTCAAGGTGGTAGATCCTCTGGTCCACTCTATGCTGTCTCAAGATGGTAGAACCTCTAGTCCACTCTATGCTGTCTCAAGGTGGTAGAACCTCTAGTCCACTCTATGCTGTCTCAAGGTGGTAGAACCTCTGGTCGACATTATGCTGTCTCAAGGTGGTAGAACCTCTAGTCCACTCTATGCTGTCTCAGGGTGGTAGAACCTCTGGTCCACGCTATGCTGTCTCAAGGTGGTAGAACCTCTAGTCCACTCTATACACTCTCAAGGTGGTAGAACCTCTAGTCCACTCTTTGCTGTCTCAAGGTGGTAGAACCTCTGGTCCACTCTATGCTGTCTCAATGTGGTAGAACCTCTAGTCCACTCTATGCTGTCTTAAGGTGGTAGATCCTCTGGTCCACTCTATACTGTCTCAATGTGGTAGAACCTCTGGTCCACTATATGCTGTTTCAAGGTGGTAGAACCTCTGGTTCCATCTATACTGTCTCAAGGTGGTAGAACCTCTGGTCCACTCTATGCTGTCTCAATGTGGTAGAACCTCTGGTCCACTATATGCTGTTTCAAGGTGGTAGAAACTCTGGTTCCGCTCTAGGCTGTCTCAAGGTGGTAGAACCTCTGGTCCACTCTATGCTGTCTCAAGGTGGTAGAACCTCTAGTCCACTCTATGCTGTCTCAAGGTGGTAGAACCTCTGGTCCACGCTATGCTGTCTCAATGTGGTAGAACCTCTAGTCCACTCTATGCTGTCTTAAGGTGGTAGATCCTCTGGTCCACTCTATACTGTCTCAATGTGGTAGAACCTCTGGTCCACTATATGCTGTTTCAAGGTGGTAGAACCTCTGGTTCCATCTATACTGTCTCTAGGTGGTAGAACCTCTGGTCCACTCTATGCTGTCTCAATGTGGTAGAACCTCTGGTCCACTATATGCTGTTTCAAGGTGGTAGAAACTCTGGTTCCGCTCTAGGCTGTCTCAAGGTAGTAGAACCTCTGGTCCACTCTATGCTGTCTCAAGGTGGTAGAACCTCTAGTCCACTCTATGCTGTCTCAAGGTGGTAGAACCTCTGGTCCACGCTATGCTGTCTCAAGGTGGTCGAACCTCTAGTCCACTCTATGCTGTCTCAAGGTGGTGGAACCTCTGGTCCACTCTATGCTGTCTCAAGGTGGTAGAACCTCTGGTCCACTCTATGCTGTCTCAAGGTGGTAGAACCTCTGGTCCACTCTATGCTGTCTCAAGGTGGTAGAACCTCTGGTCCACTCTATGCTGTCTCAAGGTGGTAGAACCTCTGGTCCACTCTATACTGTCTCAAGGTGGTAGAACCTCTAGTCCACTCTATACACTCTCAAGGTGGTAGAACCTCTAGTCCACTCTATGCTGTCTCAAGGTGGTAGAACCTCTGGTCCACTCTATGCTGTCTCAAGGTGGTAGAACCTCTGGTCCACTCTATGCTGTCTCAAGGTGGTAGAACCTCTGGTCCACTCTATGCTGTCTCAAGGTGGTAGATCCTCTGGTCCACTCTATACTGTCTCAATGTGGTAGAACCTCTGGTCCACTATATGCTGTTTCAATGTGGTAGAACCTCTGGTTCCATCTATACTGTCTCAAGGTGGTAGATCCTCTGGTCCACTCTATGCTGTCTCAAGATGGTAGAACCTCTAGTCCACTCTATGCTGTCTCAAGGTGGTAGAACCTCTAGTCCACTCTATGCTGTCTCAAGGTGGTAGAACCTCTGGTCGACGCTATGCTGTCTCAAGGTGGTAGAACCTCTAGTCCACTCTATGCTGTCTCAGGGTGGTAGAACCTCTGGTCCACGCTATGCTGTCTCAAGGTGGTAGAACCTCTAGTCCACTCTATACACTCTCAAGGTGGTAGAACCTCTAGTCCACTCTTTGCTGTCTCAAGGTGGTAGAACCTCTGGTCCACTCTATGCTGTCTCAATGTGGTAGAACCTCTAGTCCACTCTATGCTGTCTTAAGGTGGTAGACCCTCTTGTCCACTCTATACTGTCTCAATGTGGTAGAACCTCTGGTCCACTATATGCTGTTTCAAGGTGGTAGAACCTCTGGTTCCATCTATACTGTCTCAAGGTGGTAGAACCTCTGGTCCACTCTATGCTGTCTCAATGTGGTAGAACCTCTGGTCCACTATATGCTGTTTCAAGGTGGTAGAACCTCTGGTTCCATCTATACTGTCTCAAGGTGGTAGAACCTCTGGTCCACTCTATGCTCTCTCAAGGTGGTAGAACCTCTGGTCCACTCTATGCTGTCTCAAGGTGGTAGAACCTCTGGTCAACTCTATGCTGTCTCAAGGTGGTAGAACCTCTAGTCCACTCTATGCTGTCTCAAGTCTCTGGTCCACGCTATGATGTCTCAAGGTGGTAGAACCTCTAGTCCACTCTATACTGTCTCAAGGTGGTAGAACCTCTAGTCCACTCTATGCTGTCTCAAGGTGGTAGAACCTCTGGTCCACTCTATGCTGTCTCAAGGTGGTAGGACCTCTGGTCCACTCTATACTGTCTCAAGGTGGTAGATCCTCTGGTCCACTCTATACTGTCTCAATGTGGTAGAACCTCTGGTCCACTATATGCTGTTTCAAGGTGGTAGAACCTCGGGTTCCATCTATACTGTCTCAAGGTAGTAGAACCTCTGGTCCACTCTATGTTGTCTCAATGTGGTAGAACCTCTAGTCCACTCTATGCTGTCTTAAGGTGGTAGATCCTCTGGTCCACTCTATACTGTCTCAATGTGGTAGAACCTCTGGTCCACTATATGCTGTTTCAAGGTGGTAGAACCTCTGGTTCCATCTATACTGTCTCAAGGTGGTAGAACCTCTGGTCCACTCTAAGCTGTCTCAATGTGGTAAAACCTCTGGTCCACTATATGCTGTTTCAAGGTGGTAGAACCTCTGGTCCACTCTATGCTGTCTCAACGTGGTAGAACCTCTAGTCCACTCTATGCTGTCTCAAGGTGGTAGAACCTCTAGTCCACTCTATACTGTCTCAAGGTGGTATAACCTCTGGTCCACTCTATGCTGTCTCAAGGTGGTAGAACCTCTAGTCCACTCTATGCTGTCTCAAGGTGGTAGAACCTCTGGTACACTCTATGCTGTCTCAAGGTGGTAGAACCTCTTGTCCACGCTATGCTGTCTCAAGGTGGTAGAACCTCTGGTCCACTCTATGCTGTCTCAATGTGGTAGAACCTCTGGTCCACTATATGCTGTCTCAAGGTGGTAGATCCTCTGGTTCCATATATACTGTCTCAATGTGGTAGAACCTCTGGTTTCACTCTATGCTGTCTCAAGGTGGTAGAACCTCTGGTTCACTTTATGCTGTCTCAAAGTGGTAGAACCTCTGGTCCACTCTATACTGTCTCAAGGTGGTAGAACCTCTAGTCCACTCTATACACTCTCAAGGTGGTAGAACCTCTAGTCCACTCTATGCTGTCTCAAGGTGGTAGAACCTCTGGTCCACTAAATGCTGTCTCAAGGTGGTAGAACCTCTGGTCCACTCTATGCTGTCTCAAGGTGGTAGATCCTCTGGTCCACTCTATACTGTCTCAATGTGGTAGAACCTCTGGTCCACTAAATGCTGTTTCAATGTGGTAGAACCTCTGGTTCCATCTATACTGTCTCAAGGTGGTAGATCCTCTGGTCCACTCTATGCTGTCTCAAGGTGGTAGAACCTCTAGTCCACTCTATGCTGTCTCAAGGTGGTAGAACCTCTGGTCGACGCTATGCTGTCTCAAGGTGGTAGAACCTCTGGTCCACTCTATGCTGTCTCAAGGTGGTAGAACCTCTGGTCCACGCTATGCTGTCTCAAGATGGTAGAACCTCTAGTCCACTCTATACACTCTCAAGGTGGTAGAACCTCTAGTCCACTCTTTGCTGTCTCAAGGTGGTAGAACCTCTGGTCCACTCTATGCTGTCTCAAGGTGGTAGAACCTTTGGTCCACTCTATACTGTCTCAAGGTGGTAGATCCTCTGGTCCACTCTATACTGTCTCAATGTGGTAGAACCTCTGGTCCACTATATGCTGTTTCAAGGTGGTAGAACCTCGGGTTCCATCTATACTGTCTCAAGGTGGTAGAACCTCTGGTCCACTCTATGTTGTCTCAATGTGGTAGAACCTCTAGTCCACTCTATGCTGTCTTAAGGTGGTAGATCCTCTGGTCCACTCTATACTGTCTCAATGTGGTAGAACCGCTGGTCCACTATATGCTGTTTCAAGGTGGTAGAACCTCTGGTTCCATCTATACTGTCTCAAGGTAGTAGAACCTCTGGTCCACTCTAAGCTGTCTCAATGTGGTAAAACCTCTGGTCCACTATATGCTGTTTCAAGGTGGTAGAACCTCTGGTTCCATCTATACTGTCTCAAGGTGGTAGATCCTCTGGTTCATTTCATGCTGTCTCTTGGTGGTAGAACCTCGGGTCCACTCTATACTGTCTCAAGGTGGTAGATCCTCTGGTTCACTCTGAGCTGTCTCAAGGTGGTATAACCTCTGGTCCACTCTATACTGTCTCAAGGTGGTATAACCTCTGGTTCACTCTGTGCTGTCTCAAGGTGGTATAACCTCTGGTCCACTCTATACCTTCTCAATGTGGTAGAACCTCTGGTTCACTCTGTGCTGTCTCAAGGTGGTACAAACTCTGGTTCCACTCTATGCTGTCTCAAGGTGGTAGAACCTCGGGTTCACTCTGTGCTGTCTCAAGGTGGTATAACCTCTGGTCCACTCTATACTGTCTCAAGGTGGCAGAACCTCTGGTTCACTCTGTGCTGTCTCAAAGTGGTACAACCTCTGGTTCCACTCTATGCTGTCTCAAGGTGGTAGAACCTCGGGTTCACTCTATGCTGCCTCAAGGTGGTAGAACCTCGGGTTCACTCCATTTCACTCACTTACTGTATCTGCCTTGTACAACTGAATAAAGTTATATTGAGTTATATTTTATCCTCTCCCGCTCTGTCTTTCTTCATGTCTGTCTTTCTGTCCTGAAGTCAACTGACCCACATTCACCAATAGTAGCAGAGAAAACTAAACATATGTATTGTAGGTTAGAGCCATAGAGGTCCACAAGGCCGAAGTGACGGTCCAGTCCCTGCTTCAAGTCACACTGTGTGGCCCTCTCCACTCCCAGGCTGTGTTGTATTGGTGTGTCAGACCCCACAGTACTGAGCCCTATATAGCTGTGCAGGATTAAAGGAGATATCCCGTTAAAAGTGTCAGCAACACCCCTCTGCTTGGGATGATGGATGGTGGCTATGCCGTGTGCATAATGCCTTCTAAAGAGGAAATATCCTCCCCGCCCGACAGCTGTCTCTCAGGTCTGCCTGTTGCCTGCCTCTCAGCACAATGACCAGGGTTCTGGAACACTGAGCAGTGAGCCTGCATTCTGAATCTGGAAGGGAATAAGATTGGCTGTACATTCCAAACACATAGTGTGTGGAATAGACGGAGACTGGATGTGTCGTCACAAACTCAGAAGAATGCACACATGCAAAGCATGCAGGGAGGCAGGTACACCACTCACATGCACACACACACACACACACACACACACACACACACACACACACACACACACACACACACACACACACACACACACACACACACACACACACACACACACACACAAGCAACTAAGTACACAATATCTTACTTTTCATGTGTGTAATAGAATGATATTGTGTTATACCTTTTCTTCTGTTTACTGCTTAATTTCAGAACTTTTCTATAAACTTTCACTTCTCAAGTGTGGAGTAGGTTGTGTAAATAAGTGGGAAACATCCCAATTTTAATGCTTTTAATCTTTAATTAATTAATTAATTTTAAAAATATATGTGGATTATTTGACAACAAAAAAACGGAGGACGCTCAACCAACGTTGAGTTGAGGTTCAAACAAAAGCTTGAATCATAGAAAAGGAAAAAGCACAACTCTTGCTGACTATAAAAAAATGCATTGTTTTATTCAAGCAAGGTTACAAAATTAACGTTTTGGCCTAGTCTATGACGATATGCAAGTTGTGTTTGCCCAGTAAAAGGGTATCTTAACACAGACTGTACATGATAACGTGTTTTTATAACCATTCAAGATTCACCTACAATTCAACATAAAATTGGCCTCTGTGTATAATGCATACACTTAATCATTTAGTATTCATTTATTGTGTATAAATGTTGTCTTTGTAAGGCCCTTTTATACAGTAGGTATCTGGAAAATAGTTACATATGTGCAGTTACATATTTTCTGTGGTTTGTGGATAGTGAGGACTGTTTCTCCTCCTTCCCCTCTACAGTTTGTCCTTTCGGGGGGCATGTCTAGAAGAGGTGTGGTGTATTGTAGTGGCGTCTGCAGTGGTGAGATTTCAGCCTCAGCTATCTGCCATCTTAGTTTTCTGTTTATCTCTCCCCAGACAGGCCCTAGACACACAGGCCTCCCAGGCTCCACACACCACGCGTGCACATAAACACACACGCACACGCACACACACACACACACACACACACACACACACACACACACACACACACACACACACACACACACACACACACACACACACACACACACACGCACACACACACACACACACACAGGCATTCCAGGCTACACACACATCCCCCACTGGATGATGAGGCCCAACCAATACAGAAGCAATTAAAGTCACACCTTATTTAGCTACACTTTTCTCATTTCCCTCTCCTCTCTTCTCATTTCGCTCTCCTCTCTTCTCATTTCCCTCTCCTCTCTTCTCATTACCCTCTCCTCTCTTCTCATTACCCTCTCCTCTCTTCTCATTTCCCTCTCCTCTCTTCTCATTTCACTCTCCTCTCTTCTCATTTTGCTCTCATCTCTTCTCATTTCCCTCTCCTCTCCTAATTCTCCTCTTTTCTGATTTCCCTCTCCTGTCTTCTCATTTCCCTCTTCTCTCTTCTCATTTCACTCTCCTCTCTTTTCATTTCCCTCTCCTCTCTTCTCATTACCCTCTCCTCTCTTCTCATTACCCTCTCCTCTCTTCTCATTTCGCTCTCCTCTCTTTTCATTTACCTCTCCTCTTTTTTCATTTCTCTCGCTTCTCTCCTAATTTTCTTCTCTTCCGCTGGCTGTGTTGAATGCTGTCTTCCACTCACCTCCTTCGCGTATCCGAACCAGGTGGTAGGCATTCCGAAGGTCCAGCTTGTAAAAAATGGTGGCCCCCTGGAGAGGAGTGGTAGGGGGCAACGATTCATAATCATAATGTCATTCAGACCCCGGTTGTCAATACACGGATGCAGGGTCTTGTCCTTCTTCTCCGGCAGGAGATGCAGATGGACGGACACCTCCAGTAGCCAGAGACTCCTCTATGTATTCCTCCATGACCTTGGTCTCCGGCCCGGATAGAGAATATAGCCGACCATGGGGTGGTGTGGTGCCTGGGAGGAGATTAATGGCACAATCATAATTACGGTGCTGGGGAAGAGAAGTAGCACGTGCCTTACTGAAAACTTCCAGGAGGTCATGGAATTTAGTGGGAATGGCAGAGACATCCAAAGCCTTGCTAATGCCCTGAGGAGGACGTCTCGGGGACGGCTGTGCTGCTTTAAGAGAGTGGGAATGGCAAAATGGGCACCAACCCAGGATGGAGCTCGTGGTCCCGTCAATAACAGGGTTGTGTTTTTGGAGCCAAGAAAATCCAAAGACAACAGGAACATGGGGAGATGCAATGAGGAGGAACTGTATGGTCTCACTGTGGTTTCCAGAAACCTGTATATGAACTGGCACTGTACTATTGGTGACTCTTCCAATTGAGCGGCCGTCCAGTGCCCTTGCATCCATGGGGACAGAGAGGGGTTGAGTGGGAATACCAAGTTCAGAAACAACAGCAGCATCCATAAAACTTTCATCAGCCCTAGAGTCAATGAGCACTCAGAGAGACTTAGATTGGTCTCCCCAAAGCAAAAGCACAAAAAAAGGAGTGCGGGTGATGGGAATTAGGGAACTCACCAAAGTACTTGTGCCCACCAGAGACAATGGTTTCCTAACAGGGCAGGTAGCTATATAATGTTGTCATGACGTGGCCCTCTTTGGGAACAGCAAGCACCATCCCCCTCTCTCTGCACCATCCCCCTCTCTCTCTCTCTCTCTCACCACCTCTCTCTCTTCCCCCTACACCCAGGCTATGTTAGGCAGGTCATAAACTCCTAGAGGAGTTTCTCTCCTCATGGCTAGAGTATAGAGAGAGTGAGTTTCACAGGAGAATCACAGAACTTGAGAACTGAACAATGTCCATGTTTTGGAGAATGTGTACACGGTCGGGGAAGAATCCAGCTAAGAACTGGTCCATTTTGTACAATTTTGTGAAACTCATGAGAGACAATAAAGCCACATTACTATAACTCTGTTTATACAAGAGTCTCAGGTGTGAGGCTTGCGTCTAATTGTTGTATAAAATGAATGAGTAAAGATGAAACTATTTGTGAAATTATGTAATGTGATTTTAAACTGTTAATGAAGGAAACTCCAATTCCCTTTGGAGTTTAACTAAATCATTGACCCGCCCCATGAGCACAGACATTGATCTGGCGTCATGGGACAGCCCCTTTCTACTGTTACGAATATAACCCCCACCTGAAGGATTTCCTATCAGACCAGTTTACCTCGATTACCAGGAGAGGGCTAAGGTTTGAGACCAGACCAGTACCTCATCACAGTGGGAGCTAAGATTTGAGTAGATTGCTGAATCGTTTAACCATACCACGTGGTTAAACTCTGAGACTATCGATCCGTCAGAATAAGAGCAAATCTTAGTCTGCAGCTAGGAATTCTATACCATTGATTGCGAAGGCCGACAACTGCTGAAACATCTATCTATAAAAAAAATTCTGAATGGGACTCTGAACTATCCATTCTAACCAAGGAAGAGAGAGAGAGGGCAGACAAACTCTCCAACAGAAACAAACTTTCAACAGAGATCACGACAACACACTGAGCGTAAATGAATATATTGTTTGCAATTATTCCCGAATGAGTGAGCGTTCATGTGCAAAGGAGTAGCAGTTCAATTGTTCTAATTATCAACTGTGTAGTGACTCTTTTGTCTTGCGCGCCCTTCTCAGTCCCTTTGTCTACCAAGCCGCCATGCCGGTTTAGCCCACTAGGGCAAATCCCCTATCATTTCCTTATAACCATATCTACTTTGTTTGTTTGTGTGTGCATTTCTGTGATTATTTAGTTAGTTAATAAATAAATGATTGAGACAATTGATGTATGGGTGACTCATAGTGAAGACTGGGTTCGTGCACAAAAATTGATGACGTTTGGAATGAGACTAACGTGAGGTAAAGAATAACTCAATAATTAGAAGACTAATTGATCAGATATTAAAATATGTGAAAGTTATATTAGGAAAATTATAACTTTCTAATCTGAGGATTTTCCTTGGTGCCCCGACTTCCTAGTTAATTACATTTACCTGATTAGTTAATCACGTAATAATAATTACAGAGAATTGATTTGATAATCTAACAGTCTTCATTTGAATGATGCCAAAGACACGACAATGTCCTGCCCCTCCACAGTACAGACAACAGTTTGAACTCAGCCTACGTGACCATTTCCCAACCGATAACCCGTTGTTGATGATTCTCGGGGAACCTCTGGTGTTTTCTGCTCTCCTCGGAAATACACACTTTGGGGATTTCCAGATTCCTTAGGACGAGTGCCATCATCAGACTAACGAGTGTTCCCGAGGCCCGACCTCCTCTCATACCGGTGTTCTCATTGGCGGCCATCAATCCTAATCAAAAGGGCAATAAGGGAATCGAGGTCCAGTGGTATTTTCCGAGCTGCGAGCTCGTCCTTTATCCCCTCCGACAGTCCATAGAGTAAGGTGTCGGACAGAGCCTTCGGATTCCAGGAAATCTACTGCGTAGTCTGCCACACTACGGGAGTTCTAATGTACCTGCAGTAGTTTTCGAGCCGCCTCCCTCCCGGGCACCGGAGAATCAAAAACCTTCCTCAATTCTGAGATGAATTCCTCCAAGCTTTGGCACACAGCAGATTGCTGCTCCCACACAGCAGTTGCCCAGGAGAGTGCTCTTCCAGACATTAGCGTGATTATATATGCTATCCTCGATCGGTCCGACCGGAATGAAGAGTGCTGGAGTTTGAAGATTAGAGAGCACTGGGAAAGGAACGCCCGGCAGGTAGCAGAATTGCCTGCATAACGTTCTGGAAGAGGTAAGCGCGGCTCTCGGGGAGCCGGGGTAGGTTGAACCAATCCACCACTAGTAGGAAGGTAACTGAGTGGTTAGGAGGTGTCAGATGTGGCGTGCTGCCTATGAGCTAATTCACTGATTTGCTCCATTATCGCCTTTGAGCCCTTGGTCATGGCATTCCGTCAGGGAATGAAGCCCTTCCAAAAGGTCCTGAAGTACCTCCTCATGCCTCCCAATGGTGGCTCCCTGCAGGGAGACAACGTGACGGAGCTGGTCCAAGTCTGCTGGGTCTGTCATGGCCAGTTCATACTATAAGGGCACAAGGCGAGACCCAAATGCAGACACAGGAGGCAGATAGTAGAGCTCCGATATTTATTATAACAAAGGGAATAGGCAAAGGCAGGTCGGGGACAGGCGAGAGTTCATAAACCAGGTCAGAGTCCAAACAGTACTAGACGATAGGCAGTATCGAGGTCAGGCCAGGCAGGGGTCAGAAACCACATCCGAGTCCAAAACAGTACAAGAGGATAGGCAGGCTGGTAGTCAGAACAGGCAAGACTTCATAAACCAGGTCATTGTCCAAACAGTACTAGACGATAGGCAGTATCGAGGTCAGGCCAGGCAGGGGTCAGAAACCACATCCGAGTCCAAAACAGTACAAGAGGATAGGCAGGCTGGTAGTCAGAACAGGCAAGACTTCATAAACCAGGTCATTGTCCAAACAGTACTAGACGATAGGCAGTATCGAGGTCAGGCCAGGCAGGGGTCAGAAACCACATCCGAGTCCAAAAACAGTACAGGGTGGTATAGGTAGTCAGAACAAGCAGAGTGGTCAGGCAGGTGGGTTCAGAGTCAGGACAGGCAAGGGTCGAAACCAGGAGGACTAGAAAGAAACAGAGACTGGGTAAAATAGGAGCAAGGAAGAACGCTGGTTGACTTGGCAAACAAGACAAACTGGCACAGAGAGATAGGAAACACAGGGATAATAAGGGACACCTGGAGGTGGTGGGGACAATCAAAAGGACAGGGGAACCAGATCAGGGTGTGACAGGGAAAAGGGTGTCTTGTGGGATGCAGCTATAATCTCCATGATTTCCTCCCACATAATGTTGTATTGTTCTTCTGTTGGTTATTTAAATCATGTTATTTGGAGAGTTAATTAATGGTGATATCTTGCCATCTATTGCTCTCTGATTCTCACTCCTGTTGGGATGTCAAGCAGGTGGCTGTCTGTGGGGTTGCTGTCAGAGAGCAGTGGAATGGCTTTGGAATATTCATTTTAAAAAGGCTCATGATCATCACTGCCATAGAATGGGATGGATTGGTCGGTAGGTGGGTGGGTGGGTGGGTGGGTAACAAGATCTCATGGTTTTACTCGTTTTACTTCAGAGTTCAACATTTGTCCACGGTTTTCCAAACGTCAAATTTCCAAGTTGCTCTAAACGTCACATTCATTCACACATTCACATTCATTCCAAATGGTTAGGTTACGTTTTTGGCATTCATTTCAAATCCTTATGTTAAGTTTAGGCATTCATCCCAAATGTTTAGGTTATGTTTTTGGCATTCATCCCACATGGTTAGGTAATGTTTTTGGCATTCATCCCAAATGATTAGGTTAGGTTTAGGCATTCATTCCAAATGGTTAGGTTACGTTTTTGGCATTTATCCCAAATGATTAGGTTAGGTTTAGGCATTCATTCCAAATGGTTAGGTTAAGGTTAGGCATTCATTACAAATGGTTAGGTTAAGTTTAGGCATTCATTACAAATGGTTAGGTTAAGTTTAGGCATTCATTTCAAATCTTTAGGTTAAGTTTAGGCATTCATTCCAAATGTTTAGGTTATGTTTTTGGCATTCATCCCACATGGTTAGGTTAGGTTTAGGCATTCATTCCAAATGCTTAGGTTAAGGTTAGGCATTCATTACAAATGGTTAGGTTAAGTTTAGGCATTCATTACAAATGGTGGTTAGGTTAAGTTCAGGCATTCATTACAAATGGTTAGGTTAAGTTCAGGCATTCATTACAAATGGTTAGGTTAAGTTCAAGTGTTCATTACAAATGGTGGTTAGGTTAAGTTCAGGCATTCATTACAAATGGTTAGGTTAAGTTCAGGCGTTCATTACAAATGGTTAGGTTAAGTTTAGGCATTCATTACAAATGGTTAGGTTAAGTTTAGGCATTCATTACAAATGGTTAGGTTAAGTTCAGGCATTCATTACAAATGGTTAGGTTAAGTTTAGGCATTCATTACAAATGGTCAGGTTAAGTTTAGGCATTCATTACAAATGGTTAGGTTAAGTTTAGGTATTCATTTCAAATCCTTAGGTTAAGTTTAGGCATTCATTTCAAATCCTTAGGTTAAGTTTAGGCATTTATTCCAAATGTTTAGGTCATGTTTTTGGCATTCATCCCAAATGATTAGGTTAGGTTTAGGCATTCATTCAAAATGCTTAGGTTAAGGTTAGGCATTCATTACAAATGGTTAGGTTAATTTCAGGCATTCATTACAAATGTTTAGGTTAAGTTCAGGCATTCATTACAAATGGTTAGGTTAAGTTCAGGCATTCATTACAAATGGTTAGGTTAAGTTCAGGCATTCATTACAAATGTTTAGGTTAAGTTCAGGCATTCATTACAAATGGTTAGGTTAAGTTCAGGCATTTATTACAAATGGTTAGGTTAAGTTCAGGCATTCATTACAAATGTTTAGGTTAAGTTCAGTCATTCATTACAAATGTTTAGGTTAAGTTCAGGCATTCATTACAAATGGTTAGGTTAAGTTCAGGCATTCATTACAAATGGTTAGGTTAAGTTCAGGCATTCATTACAAATGGTTAGGTTAAGTTCAGGCATTTATTACAAATGGTTAGGTTAAGTTCAGGCATTCATTACAAATTGTTAGGTTAAGTTCAGGCATTCATTACAAATGGTTAGGTTAAGTTCAGGCATTCATTACAAATGGTTAGGTTAAGTTCAGGCATTCATTACAAATGGTTAGGTTAAGTTCAGGCATTCGGGTTTGGAACAGGGTAAAAAAAGTGCCTATTACTGGGGTTGAACACGCAACACTCTGAGCCATCACTACTCTAAGATCCACCGAAGTGCTGACACACACACACACACACACACACACACACACACTTACACACACTCACACACAATGCACGATAACATGATTAGCATACAATACACAAATTCACACACTATTACACACACCTCCAGTAGGTGATGAGTAATTATGCAGATGTGTCCAGGGTGTAAAGTGTTACGTGATAGTCTACTGTATGAGTAAACTCTGCTGACTAACCTAAACCTCAGGGGTCCTCTTCAAAGGCTTCGGTTCAAACAGCAGCTATTTAAGGCTTATTAGGAGCTGTGTTGCTTAAGTGTGTGTGTGTGTGTGTGTGTGTGTGTGTGTGTGTGTGTGTGTGTGTGTGTGTGTGTGTGTGTGTGTGTGTGTGTGTGTGTGTGTGTGTGTGTGTGTGTGTGTGTGTGTGTGTGTGTGTGTGTGTGTGTGTGTGTGTGTGTGTGTGTGTGTGCGTGCATGTTTAGACACAGAGAGGTGGGAGAGTGAGAAACTCGCAATGCAAATACATTCCTCCAACTAATTATCCTTGATGATAACAAGTGAATCTCGGAAGCCTGGCTTTGGTTGTGGAAGACAACAGGAAATGATATTCCTCTCAGTAGCTACCTGTGTGATGCCCTATTCTTCACAGTTCCTGGGAAAAAAATACAGGGCATTCGTCCCAAATGGCACCATATTCCCTATATAGTGCATTACTTTTGACCAGAGTCATATGGGCCCTGTTCTAAAGTAGTGCACTAAATATGTAATAGGGTGACATTTGGGACACACTCAGTGTCGCCATGGTTCCGATTGCTGTGTCAACAGTCATGGTGTTACCATGGTGTTATCAGTCACCGTGTCACGCCCCCACTCAAGTCCCAATTACGCCCTGACGGTGTAGCAATTTGAGGGACAGGTTGAGGGACAGGTTGAGGGACGGTGTGTCAGTGTTTGTCAGAGTTGGACTGATCCCATGGAGTGTTAGATTACAGAGCTCCTGCCTGAATCCCAAATACCGGGTGCATCCCAAATGGCAACCTATTCCCTATATAGTGCATGAAATAGGGAATAAGCCCTGGTCAAAATGATTGCACTATAAAGGGAACAGGATGTCTTTTGGGACTCAGTAACAGCCATGTCTCTCTCTCTCTCTCAGTGCATCTCTAAGACATGTTGCAGTGGGTGGCCTGAGCTCTCACAAGCCTTTTCCTTTTACTACTGGAATCAATCTCTTCCCATTACAGAACAGTACACAGCCTATGTGGGAGGCTCTTGTTGCTTTTATTGGTGAGTGACGGTGTGAATGTTCTCCCTGCCCCTCCACAATATCTCTCTTTGTTGAACTTCCTTTCTCATCTGAGTTCTGTGGCTGTACACCTGTCACCTATTGACTGTCTTCAATGAGTAACCACATACACATACACCTCTCCCCCCACCATCTCCATCTTGTCCCCTTCTCTCTGCCCCTGACATAATGACTTGTTGGCGCTCTTAATTTGCCAGAGAGGGAGATCTTATTAAGAGCATGTAATTCCCCCTGGGGTTCTCTGGCATCTCCTTGATTAAAGTGGAGTTGAGGGGTGGGGGGAGGGAGGGAGGGAGGGGCGGAGGGAGGAGGATGGCGGGAAGAATGAGGAGGAAAGAGGCGGCTGCTGGAAATATCACGAGGGGGAAAGTAAAGGTGTGTTCTCTTTGTTTTAAATATCTCCCTACCTACCTGCCCACCACTCTCTCGCCGTCTGCTCCCGAGCCACAGAACACCAGATTTGTCATTAATTAAACCACTGCTAGCCTGGGCCAGAGCTGGTCAGGGTGGCACTGCTTTAAAGCTAACAAAGGGGCTTCATGCTCTTCAATTAGGTGGTTCACTGTTAGATATGTGGGTATAGGGGATATGCCCCCATAATACTGCCATGGGAAATGTAGTCGAACAGTATTGTGGTCAACAAATCCCCAATTGCTGTTGTTTATATCTCAGTTATGTATGCAACCGATGTACTATTGAAGTAAATCATATATATATATATATTTTTTTTGCTTCTGTGATTTGCACACATGGTGCAGAATGGTGCAGGTATATACAGTGCATTCGGAAAGAATTTACACCCCTTGACTCTTTGTTACGTTACAGCATTATTCTAAAATGGATTAAATAGTTTTTTCCCCTCATCAATCTACACACAATACCCCATAATGACAAGCAAAAATAGATTTGTAGAAATGTTTGCAAATGTGTAAAAAAATAAGAATATCACATTTACATAAGGATTCAGACCCTTTTTGCAGCCTTTTTGTAGCAATTACAGCCTTGAGTCTTCTTCGCTATGACTCATCAAGCTTGGCACACCTGTATTTGGGGAGTTTCTCCCATTCTTCTCTGCAGATCCTCTCAAGCTCTGTCAGGTAGGATGGGGAGCGTTGCTGTACAGCTATTTTCAGATCTCTCCAGAGATGTTTGATCGGGTTTAAGTCTGGGCTCTGATTGGGCCACTCAAGGACATTCAAAGACTTGTCCCAAAGCCACTCCTGCGTTTTCTTGGTTGTGTGCTTAGGGTCGTTGTACTGTTGGAAGGTGAATCTTCACCACAGTCTGAGGTCATGAGTGCTCTGGAACAGGTTTTCATCAAGGATCTCTCTGTACTTTGCTCTGTTCATCTTTCCCTCAATCATGACTAGTCTCCCAGTCCCTGATGCTGAAAACCATCCCCATAGCATGATGCTGCCACCACTAGGGCTGTTTGCTGTGACCATATTACCGTCACACCGGCGGTCACGAAGTCATGAAGGCATTCAAATTCCATGTGACCGTTTAGT
Source organism: Oncorhynchus mykiss (assembly GCF_057628025.1). Lineage (NCBI taxonomy): Eukaryota > Metazoa > Chordata > Actinopteri > Salmoniformes > Salmonidae > Oncorhynchus > Oncorhynchus mykiss. Next base: position 80,396,189 of record NC_143026.1, read on the forward strand.
CACGGTAATTAGGCTTCTCCAAGCTCTGATGCTGCTCATGGTCATTAGTAGCCTACCAAACGTGCTAACTGCCTAGTACTCAGCACTCTATTGTCCCTCTCATCACTCTGACATCAATACAAATGTAGTTGAAAATCTAATCAAACACTTCATGAGAGCCATGAGCTCATGTTGCGCTACATTTTTATAGGTTATGATTTCATGAAAAATACAGAGTGATGGCCTCTATTAAAAAGAGGATGATCCCATCAGCGTTCAATAGGCTAGACCTACAATATGTATTTCTCAACTTTCCTAATATTAAGCACATTGCTTCTCTTTACAACAGGAGTATAGCCTACCTGGCTGGCATGAAAATTAACCACGGGAAAATCGTCCTCCATTCGTATTTAAGTGCGTCGATTTTTTTCCTGCTGTCCCTGATTCGAGACAGGTGTATGATAATGGTCCATTCTAAATCAAAACAAATATGTAAAGACTAAATTAAATGATGGGTGACAATATTAGCCTATCACTCGTGAATTATGACCAGCATAAGAAACTGCCTTTTGCAACTTTTTTTTATCATTGTTGCACACCTCATGTAGCCAATCCCATAGCCTAGCCCATAGGCTACATGTTTTGATAAGGTTTGTATCACAACTAAAGTGGCCAAATAACTTCTTCAAATTCAGCACATTAATCCGCTTTACAAGGTGTTTAGAGCCTAACTGGCAACCTAATAAGCAGCACGTTTGGGGAAGATAATTGTGCACCTTTATAATAAAAGCATTACATGCATAATCACATTTGCGATCCCTTTTGATAATGGTGTTTTCCCGCTATAAAAATAGGTACTTGAAAGGCTTGGTTTTTGCTCTGACATGCACTGTCAACTGTGGGTGTGTGCCTTTCCATATCATGTCCAATCAACTGAATTTACCACAGGTGGACTCCAATCAAGTTGTACAAACGTCTCAAGGATGATCAATGGAAACAGGATGCACCTGAGCTCAAATTTGAGTCTCATAGCAAAGGGTCTGAATACTTATGTAAATAAGGTATTCCTATTTTTTTATATTTTAATACAATTTTCATTTAATCCATATTAGAATAAGGCTGTTACGTAACAAAATGTGGAAAAGGGGAATGAGTCTGAATACTTTCCGAATGCACTGTACCTACTGCACAATGGTAAGAGGATAATCTTGTTCGGCAGTAAAACTTTCCAGTCATACACACCACCGTCTTATTATGTCCCCAATATCTCCCCCCGCCCCAGCCACAGATTCTCTGGGAAAAGTGGTAACCGATACCCATCTGGTATCTGGGATCGTCTGAGCGACCTGTCCTGAGTGGCAAATTATACCCATCTGGGATCGTCTGAGCAACCTGTCCTGAGTGGCAAATTATACCCAACTGGGATCGTCTGAGCGACCTGTCAGCCCTTATAGACACTCAGTAGAGAGGTCCCATCTGCCTGCAGTAACCAAGAGAGCAGCATACATAGAAATATAATTACTAGAATGTACATTCTCATTCAAGTCAATGTTCTGTGATTCTGTAATTCTATATTTATTTGGCAGCACAACAACTCAGAGCTCATTATCAGGGGAATTCTCTCTCTGTCTGTCTGGACGGAGCATGGCTGGCTGGCTCCTGGCTCATTTCCCAACATGTAAACAGCACCACGAGAGCTCCTGCTTAATGATGGGTCCATGTGGTGACAGGTGCTTTTCTGTACCTGACACGCACAAACCAAACTAATCTTAATTTAAACCTGACATGTGTCTTTCAGACATTACAGAATGACTCACAACCAGCCCCCCCTCTCCCCTCTCTTTCATTCTCTCTGGCCACCCATCACCAGTGCACTTTTTCTTTCAGGGCACTCCGTCAATTGAGGGGAGACGTTGCTGACTGTGTTGACTTGTAGACCTGAATGTTCCTGTGTCTGACTGTCATAAAGTGAGGCTGAGAGGGTATCAGAATAGGTCATTAAGTAGCAGTAGCCATCAGGGGGGACAGGGATACACACTGGCATCACCATGTCTGCCCCCAGGGCCTATCAAAGAGCTCTGAGCATCCTGTACATGATCTGGGCCTCTATTCTCGTACTGTAGCTAGGGGAGCAGAGGCCTCTTTAGACACTCAGCCTCATACATGTACATCTCCTGTAGCCCTGTGTGTCTTTACCATCCTCCACCCCCAACCCCTGTCCAAGTCCCTCCTCCGTCCCCCCGGCCTGTCTTCATCTGGGCTGATCGTGTTTCTGTGTGCTCTGTACTAAGCAGGCTGGTGCATTACATGAGGAATGTGTGGCTGTAGCTGGTGCCAAACACCTTGTCATAGCATTACTGTAGAGAACAATAGTCTCAGTGTGGAGAGGCTCTGCTCCTCTCTCTCGCAACATGCCCTGGGCATCACGGCTCAACCACCAGCCGTTACACCTAGGTCAGACTTTGGCTGGTGCAGTGGGTTTGGTCAGAAAACATAGTACTCAATCTAGGGAATAGGGTGCCATTTCAGACGCTGCTTCTCTCTCTCTCAGATAGTTTTTAACCAACCAACCAGCACTCACCTGACTCAACATGGCTGTGGGTCAGGGTGCAGTGACAAGGGTGGCATTTGCTGGCAGTTTGGGGAGTATCGCTGACGTGTCTTGTTTGGGATGACAAAGTAGTATCTGCATGACAAAGCCATCATTGTAGCTAAGTTATGTGTAGTCACAGACAGGAGAGTTCTAAGTTACTGTCCATCATGGTTCTGCATTATACTGTTATACTGTTCAAATACTACAGTTAACCGTTCCATTAAATATTGTTTACCATTTGGCATATTTGTTTTCCTGCAAAGCAGACAGTCAGTATTCCCTTAAGACCATGGCAGTAAAGGAACCTATGGGATTACATGCTGAGGCATGTGAAATCCTTCTCTCTCTCCCAGGTATGGAGTGGGAGCAGAGACAGAGATGGCAAGACAACAGGAATGGAAATTGACAGTTAAGTCATTTACAATGGCATGCTAAGAAGTTTTGGTTACCCTACCCTATTGATAAAGAGATGATGGAGGGCAAGTTGACAGCAGTTTGTCTCCGTCCCAAATGGCCCCCTATTCCGTATTTAGTGCACTACTTTTAACCAGACCCATATAGGCACAGGGCAAAAATAGTCCACTAAATAGGGAATAGGGTGCCATTTGGGACAACACATGTTGAGTGACAGGGGCAGACAGACAGGACATGTCTGTACACCATCACTCTTGTGTGTAAATAGCTTCTGACTGACAGACTATCAGCTGCTTCACAATGGCAGCTCTCATTCTATAGAGAGATTAGCTGGGTGGGAAACTACAATCCTCAATTTGAAGAATTCCTTCCAAGATAGTGGGTAGATTAGGTGGGGTACCTTTTCCAAAGAATAGGTAATCCTAGCCTGGTTAATGCTGTACTCACTATTGTTTCACTTGTAAGCACAGCTTTCAGTCTGCTTTAACTAGGCTATAGTGATTTTCCTCCTTAGAAATACATTACTGGGTAGCTATTAGTGAACATACCATTTATAATAGTAACAAATCTCAGGCATTCATATCCAGTGTCAAGCTGACAGGAAAATACAACACTTCCATGAGCAACAACAAGTCTGCCTGTTACGGTGCGTGAATGAGGACCCAAAAGCGAATCAACTTAAACAGAGCTTCTTTAATTACCAAACATAGGTAGGCTCAGATGGACCGGCAGATTCCGACAGGACAGGACAAGGTTACAGCAAACATGACGACAGTCTGGTTCAGGCATGAATGACACAAACAAACAAGAATCCGACAAGGACAGGAGCAGAAACAGAGAGAGATATAGGGACCTAATCAGAGGGAAAAAGGGAACAGGTGGGGAACGGGGTGAATGGGTAGTTAGAGGAGACAAGGGACAGCTGGGGGAAAGCGGGGGAGAAAAGGTAACCTAACACGACCAGCAGAGGGAGACAGGGTGAAGGGAAAGGACAGAGACAAGACAACATGACAGTACATGACAGTACCCCCCCACTCACCGAGCGCCTCCTGGCGCACTCGAGGAGGAAACCTGGCGGCAACGGAGGAAATCATCAATCAGCGCACGGTCCAGCACGTCCCGAGAGGGAACCCAACTCCTCTCCTCAGGACCGTACCCCTCCCAGTCAACTAGGTACTGATGACCACGGCCCCGAGGACGCATGTCCAAGATCTTACGGACCCTGTAGATAGGTGCGCCCTCGACAAGGATGGGGGGGGGGGGGGGGAAGACGAGCGGGGGCGCGAAGAACGGGCTTAACACAGGAGACATGGAAGACCGGGTGGACGCGACGAAGATATCGCGGAAGAAGAAGTCGCACTGCGACAGGATTAATGACCTGAGAGATACGGAATGGACCAATGAACCGCGGGGTCAACTTGCGAGAAGCCGTCTTAAGGGGAAGGTTCTGAGTGGAGAGCCAAACTCTCTGACCGCGACAATATCTAGGGCTCTTAGTTCTACGCTTATTAGCAGCTCTCACAGTCTGCGCCCTATAACGGCAAAGTGCAGACCTGACCCTCTTCCAGGTGCGCTCGCAACGTTGGACAAAAGCCTGAGCGGAGGGGACGCTGGACTCGGCGAACTGAGATGAGAACAACGGAGGCTGGTACCCGAGGCTACTCTGAAAAGGAGATAGCCCGGTCGCAGACGAAGGAAGCGAGTTGTGGGCGTATTCTGCCCAGGGGAGCTGTTCTGACCAAGACGCAGGGTTGCGAAAAGAAAGACTGCGTAAGATGCGACCAATAGTCTGATTGGCCCGTTCTGCTTGACCGTTAGACTGGGGGTGAAAGCCGGAAGAGAGACTGACGGAAGCCCCAATCAAACGGCAAAACTCCCTCCAAAATTGAGACGTGAATTGCGGACCTCTGTCCGAAACGACGTCTGACGGAAGGCCATGAATTCTGAAAACATTCTCGATGATGATTTGTGCCGTCTCTTTAGCAGAAGGAAGCTTAGCAAGGGGAATGAAATGAGCCGCCTTAGAGAACCTATCGACAACCGTAAGAATAACAGTCTTCCCCGCTGACGAAGGCAGTCCGGTGACAAAATCTAAGGCGATGTGAGACCACGGTCGAGAGGGAATAGGAAGCGGCCTGAGACGGCCGGCAGGAGGAGAGTTACCGGACTTAGTCTGCGCGCAGACCGAACAAGCAGCCACGAAACGACGCGTGTCATGCTCCCGGGTGGGCCACCAGAAACGCTGGCGAATGGAAGCAAGCGTACCCCGAACGCCAGGGTGGCCGGCTAACTTGGCAGAGTGAGCCCACTGAAGAACGGCCAGACGAGTAGGAACGGGAACGAAAAGAAGGTTCCTAGGACAAGCGCGCGGCGACGGAGTTTGAGTGAGTGCTTGCTTTACCTGCCTCTCAATTCCCCAGACAGTCAACCCGACAACACGCCCCTCAGGGAGAATCCCCTCGGGGTCAGTGGAGGCTACTGAAGAACTGAAGAGACGAGACAAAGCATCAGGCTTGGTGTTCTTAGAGCCCGGACGATAAGAAATCACGAACTCGAAACGAGCGAAAAACAGCGCCCAACGCGCCTGACGCGCATTAAGTCGTTTGGCAGAACGGATGTACTCAAGGTTCCTATGGTCAGTCCAAACGACAAAAGGAACGGTCGCCCCCTCCAACCACTGTCGCCATTCGCCTAGGGCTAACCGGATGGCGAGCAGTTCGCGGTTACCCACATCATAGTTACGTTCCGACGGCGACAGGCGATGAGAAAAATACGCGCATGGGTGGACCTTGTCGTCAGAGGGGGAGCGCTGAGAAAGGATGGCTCCCACTCCCACCTCTGACGCGTCAACCTCGACAACGAACTGTCTAGAGACGTCAGGTGTAACAAGGATAGGAGCGGATGTAAAACGATTCTTGAGGAGATCAAAAGCTCCCTGGGCGGAAACGGACCACTTAAAGCACGTCTTGACAGAAGTAAGGGCTGTGAGAGGAGCTGCCACCTGACCGAAATTACGGATGAAACGACGATAGAAGTTCGCGAAGCCGAGAAAGCGCTGCAGCTCGACGCGTGACTTAGGGACGGGCCAATCAATGACAGCTTGGACCTTAGCGGGATCCATCTTAATGCCTTCAGCGGAAATAACAGAACCGAGAAATGTGACGGAGGAGGCATGAAAAGTGCACTTCTCAGCCTTCACAAAAAGACAATTCTCTAAAAGGCGCTGGAGGACACGTCGAACGTGCTGAACATGAATCTGGAGTGACGGTGAAAAAATCAGGATATCGTCAAGGTAAACGAAAACAAAGATGTTCAGCATGTCTCTCAGGACATCATTGACTAATGCCTGAAAGACAGCTGGAGCGTTAGCGAGGCCGAAAGGAAGAACCCGGTATTCAAAGTGCCCTAACGGAGTGTTAAACGCCGTCTTCCACTCGTCCCCCTCCCTGATGCGCACGAGATGGTAAGCGTTACGAAGGTCCAACTTAGTGAAAAACCTGGCTCCCTGCAGGATCTCGAAGGCTGAAGACATAAGAGGAAGCGGATAACGATTCTTCACTGTTATGTCATTCAGCCCTCGATAATCTATGCAGGGGCGCAGAGACCCGTCCTTCTTCTTGACAAAAAAAAACCCCGCTCCGGCGGGAGAGGAGGAGGGGACTATGGTACCGGCGTCAAGAGCTACAGACAAATAATCTTCGAGAGCCTTACGTTCGGGAGCCGACAGAGAGTATAGTCTACCCCGGGGGGGGGTGGTTCCCGGAAGGAGATCAATACTACAATCATACGACCGGTGTGGAGGAAGAGAGGTGGCCCTGGACCGACTGAACACCGTGCGCAGATCGTGATATTCCTCCGGCACCCCTGTCAAATCACCAGGCTCCTCCTGTGAAGAAGAGACAGAGGAAACAGGAGGGATAGCAGACATTAAACATTTCACATGACAAGAGACGTTCCAGGAGAGGATAGAATTACTAGACCAATTACTGGAAGGATTATGACAAACTAGCCAGGGATGGCCCAAAACAACAGGTGTAAAAGGTGAACGAAAAATTAAAAAAGAAATGGTTTCACTATGATTACCAGAAACAGTGAGGGTTAAAGGTAGCGTCTCACGCTGAATCCTGGGGAGAGGACTACCATCCAGGGCGAACAAGGCCGTGGGCTCCTTTAACTGTCTGAGAGGAATGTCATGTTCCCGAGCCCAGGTCTCGTCCATAAAACAGCCCTCCGCCCCAGAGTCTATTAAGGCACTGCAGGAAGCTGACGAACCGGTCCAGCGTAGATGGACCGACAAGGTAGTGCAGGATCTTGAAGGAGAGACAGGAGTAGTAGCGCTCACCAGTAGCCCTCCGCTTACTGACGAGCTCTGGCCTTTTACTGGACATGAAGTGACAAAATGACCAGCGGAACCGCAATAGAGACAGAGGCGGTTGGTGATTCTCCGTTCCCTCTCCTCAGTCGAGATGCGGATACCTCCCAGCTGCATGGACTCAGCACCCGAGCCGGCAGAGGAAGATGGTAGTGATGCGGAGAGGGAGGCGACGGAGAGCGCGAGCTCCTTTCCACGAGCTCGGTGACGAAGATCAACCCGTCGCTCAATGCGAATAGCGAGTTCAATCAAGGAATCCACGCTGGAAGGAACCTCCCGGGAGAGAATCTCATCCTTTACCTCTGCGCGGAAACCCTCCAGAAGACGAGCGAGCAAGGCCGGCTCGTTCCAGCCACTGGAGACAGCAAGAGTGCGAAACTCAATAGAGTAGTCTGTTATGGATCGATTGCCTTGACATAGGGAAGACAGGGCCCTGGAAGCCTCCTCCCCAAAAACAGATCGATCAAAAACCCGTATCATCTCCTCCTTAAAGTCTTGATACTGGTTAGTACACTCAGCCCTTGCCTCCCAGATTGCCGTGCCCCACTCACGAGCCCGTCCAATAAGGAGAGATATGACGTAGGCGACACGAGCAGTGCTCCTGGAGTAAGTGTTGGGCTGGAGAGAAAACACAATATCACACTGGGTGAGGAACGAGCGGCATTCAGTGGGCTCCCCAGAGTAACACGGCGGGTTATTGATTCTGGGCTCCGGAGATTCGAAAGCCCTGGAAGTGGCCGGTGGATCGAGGCGGAGATGGTGAACCTGTTCTGTGAGGTTGGAGACTTGGGTGGCCAGGGTCTCAACGGCATGTCGAGCAGCAGACAATTCCTGCTTGTGTCTGCCTAGCATCGCTCCCTGGATCTCGACGGCTGAGTGGAGAGGATCCGAAGTCGCTGGGTCCATTCTTGGTCGGATTCTTCTGTTACGGTGCGTGAATGAGGACCCAAAAGCGAATCAACTTAAACAGAGCTTCTTTAATTACCAAACATAGGTAGGCTCAGATGGACCGGCAGATTCCGACAGGACAGGACAAGGTTACAGCAAACATGACGACAGTCTGGTTCAGGCATGAATGACACAAACAAACAAGAATCCGACAAGGACAGGAGCAGAAACAGAGAGAGATATAGGGACCTAATCAGAGGGAAAAAGGGAACAGGTGGGGAACGGGGTGAATGGGTAGTTAGAGGAGACAAGGGACAGCTGGGGGAAAGCGGGGGAGAAAAGGTAACCTAACACGACCAGCAGAGGGAGACAGGGTGAAGGGAAAGGACAGAGACAAGACAACATGACAGTACATGACACTGCCATTCATCTTTTGTGGTAGAGAATGCTACTAATGCAATCCTGGGAGTTAGCCATGACTGTCATCTGATCTGATGGAGCTTATATAATTACTGGATAACTCAAGTGTTTTCTTCACTCCCTTTCTTTTTTAGAAATATAGCATAGTTTGTCACAGACCATTCAGAATCGACAAACTAAGGGCCCTAAAAGAGAATGAATTCACTGGGCTGCTCTTGGGAGAGTGACACTTGCCAAGACAGGAGAGAGCCAGCATGAGAGAGTCAGCATGAGAGAGTCAGCATGAGAGAGTCAGCATGAGAGAGAGAGAGAGAGTGAGAGAGAGAGAGAGACTTATAAGATGGTCCCCTTGTAGGTTTTTTTTTATGGGAACATCCCCACCTTCCCTTGGGGTACTATTACAGTCTGCCATCTCTTAATGTGACACTGAACAGACAAAGACGCAAATGGGCGAACGGTTCCTCATGGCCAGATGACAACAAATGGTTAAGCTCCAACTTTATTATGTGAGGATGGAGAGAAGAGGCTGTTCTTGCCCCAGTCAGAGCCCAGCGAGGGAGCAGCACTGATAGGCTAGGTGTTTCCCAGGGACAATCAGCCAGCCAGTCAGCCAGCTGCCCAGGCCGCAATCCCAATCAGCCAGCCGCCCAGTCAACCCCTTTCTTCAGTCCCCTGGGTTATTTTGACAGGCTCAGTGTTTCCCAAAGCCAGCCAGCCCACCTGCCAGCCAGCCAACCTGCTTAACAGCCCAACTAGCCAACCCCTCCTCAGATTCCTCTGGGTTATTTCTCTCTGTCTCCACTGGGTCCTCCCTCCCTTTCACAGCCAGTCTTAAGCTCTTAATTAAAGGATTTCCCAGTGTCTCACTGTACTCTTCTGTACTGTTCCAACTCTCTCGGAGCCAGACATTTGCGTCATTGTGTGTGTCCTAAATGCCAATCGTTTCCTTTTATGGTGCACTACCTTTGACCAGGGCCCCTAGGGTTCTTGTAAAAAGTAGTGCACTATAAAGGAAATAGGATGATATTTGGGACGTACGTATTGTCCTCAGATGGTACAGCACATCTTTGGACATTTTCTCACATTATGGTGAAAGATCTTACAGAATCATGCATAGATCATGAGTATTAAACATCTACTCCTGAATAGATTGTCTCGATGTTGGTTATGTCACTAGTACTGCACAAGCATACGTATCTGCACTTCACTGTATGTGTGAGTGTGATGCTTTTGGTCACAGTGAATATCAACAGGTCTGGATGCATCCCAAAGAAACCATATTCCCTTTATAGTACACATCCTCTGTCTCCTCATGGTGCCAGAGAGAATGATTGGGTATCTGTACCAATAGACACCATTCTCCTAATAAATTACCCTTCTACACTCCTTGCTGTTGCCCATAAGAAAAAACACTGGAACGAAGATCACATTTTCATATTTAGTTTCATATGTTGCTTTACATGTTGTCACATGTTATCACATTAGCTTCACATAAGATCACATTTGACATGTTTAAATGTGAAATTCATATGTTTTTTCTGTAAGGGTGACTCTCTCCTCTGCAGTACCTGTCATTGACAGAATCACAAATGTCTCCATCTCTCACATTGTCAGGTTACTGTCAGACAAGGCTAACGACACGTAGTGGTCTGCGTCCCTAATGATACCATTTTCCCTTTATAGTGCACTACTTTTGACCAGGGCCTATACTGCACTATAGGGAATAGGGTGCGATTTGGGACGTAGGTAGTGTTGTCACATCACCTTACTCATCGATACAGACTTGGCTGCTGGCAGTTGCGGTCGCAGATGTCTTTTGCAGTGTCACCGATGCAGCAAGTGTTGTTCTCTAATGTACTCTAGCTTGTCCCGTTGAAGGCCGTTCATTACTGTACCTGTGACACAGAGAACTTGGCAAAGGGACAGGATTCAATTGACAATACTGTTTCTGAACAAGTAACGTTTTTATTTCAACAGCAGCAACAGGCAAATCAAACAGGTTTAGATAAAAACATCAAGCCTGGTACAGATTCTGGTCCTATCTTCACTGGTTTTCTGGGATCAATTATTTCAAGGTCCTTCCAATGTATTTCCTTGCTTTCTAGAGCACCTGGAGATGGGGTATCTTTCCCTTTTCCACACACGATGGAAAAGAAGGGAAGCATGGAATGGGATTTCAGGCATTGATTTGATTACATTTTCATCTGTAATTTGGCAGTCTGGCTTTTGACCACACTTACCCCTGCAGATAGTCGGAGCAGGGCCCTCTCTCTATCTGAATGCAATTCGGCCTGAGTGAAATTGCGTCTCACACTCTCCACAGATCCATGACGAGAAATTCCGTAGGTGGATTAGTCCCGCCTTGGCCTAGCGATATTTACATTAGGGCTGGATTTCACAGCGTTTTAAAGGTGACCACCTCATCGCAGCTCAAGGTTGTGGGATGCACAGGCCAATCAACAAGGAGAGCACAGACCCTGACTGCCGGGGTGGTCTCATATCTCAAGATGTGATGGAAGGAGTGACTGGCTCTGTGTGTATGTGTGTGTGTGCGTGTGCGTGCGAGCGTGCATGCATTGGATGACTGGTACATTAGCTCAGTATTTCTCAACCTTTTTATACCATAGGCATTGTAGAATACAGGTGTAGGATCAGTTTCTCACAGCAGGAAAGTAATCCTGCAGCAACAGGCAATGTGAATTATTGTATGGATTATCATGAATGGATATTTTTGTAAGGGTTGATAAATTGTTTGTTAGGGCAAATCAAATCTGAATTTTAAAGTGGAAATTACAAACTTTAGAAGCTTTTTTAAACTACGGATACACTACAAGTATGCATGTCCTGCAACAACAGGGTGATCAAATGAAGATTGGGCATCTTTTTATATCATATATATACTCATCACAACTCTTTCTCTGTCTTTCCAGAGGACCAGATCCCTCATGGGTTCCCCACCATAGACATGGGTCCCCAGTTGAAGGTGGTGGAGAAGACCAGGACAGCCACCATGCTGTGTGCTGCCAGTGGCAACCCTGACCCAGAGATCTCCTGGTTCAAAGACTTCCTCCCTGTAGATATCAACAGCAGCAACGGTCGAATCAAACAGCTCCGCTCAGGTACAGAGTCTCTGCACGGTCAACACATACTGTGCTAAAAAATTGCAGTACAAATTCTGCTGTTCTGCCACGCGTGCAATGATGTCCGAGGGGAATAAACAGTGGTCGTTGTTTGAAGTAGCTTATTTGTTGTTGTAATATCCCAAACGGACGTGGCACGTCCACCGCTAAGGATTCCAGCTTTAAAGATGTCAATAAGTGTTTTCTATTACATTTGACTGAATTAAGCTCCATAATTACCTCAGCGGATCCTCAGAGGGAATACTGCTGTGTTCTGGGCCTATGTTGCCCACAACAATAGGTTCAAGGCAGCCATTCATCTTAACATTATAACCAACTAGCAGGCTCAGAACAACTCAGAAAGGTGGCCTGGATCCAAGCACCAATGACAACCGCTCAGAGCAAACCATTTGTCCATCCTCTATCACGTTATTTAGTAAAAGGAGCCACAACAATGCTGTCCAGCTGTGCACAGCATACCTGCAGTGATTGGGCTATTCCCTTGTCTACCGTCACTTTTGAGGAAAACATTTCATGGCAAACAGTTATTCCAACAGTACCTTTAGCCGGTAATGTGGCTGCCAAGCTGTGAACTTGCATCATCAATGTGCCATAGGCCTTTATTTATGCAAATGTTGGAGTCTGGGTCCCTACTCCCTAAACCCTTAGCCCCAGTGCAACCTCCAAAAGCATTCCAGCTTCAACTCTTGAACCCCTGGCAGCATAGAATATGATGTAGAAACTAGAGGCTTCCCCTCTGAACAGAGACACAGAGAAAGGAAAGGCTGAGAGACAGGCTATAGGATATCTCTGGTGTGTGTTGCAAATGACACCCTATTCCTTATAGTGCATTATAGGGCTCTGGTCAAAAGTATTACACTATAAAGGAAATAGGATGCAATTTGGGACACAGTCTATATGTAGCTTTGAAGCCTGTGGAAGCTGGAGGATTTTCCCCGGCAGGCCTCAGTTGCAGGGCCTCCGGTGAAGGACAGATCCTCCAACCATGCATTATTAACATGACAGCACTGCAATTTGGTTCAATTTGGTTCATAGCGCTGGCTTGCCTTTCTCCTCACACATAGCTTTTTCCCAAATGGCACCCTATTCCTTTTATACTGCACTAATTTTGACCAGAGCCCTATGCTCCATTATATAGGGATAGGGTGCTATTTGGGAAACATCCATAGTCCCACTGCAGTCAACCGCAGATGGGCATATGTATTTTTTCTGTTCGTTTTTTTAAGAGCTGCCCGGTGGTTAATTGTCTGTCAGAGGAACCGAGTAAAATACAGCTGCACTAGTGCCATGCCATCAACTTGACATTCAAGCAATTTATTTGTTCCAATACAATTCATTATGCGCTAGTGAGATTACATTTGCTCATAAATTAGTATCCCTATTACAGGACCTTTATCCATCAAGGAATGCTAATAGCTCCATATTTCAATTTAAGACCTTTGCACTGCTGGCAAATGAAAGACAGTCTGTGTGTATGGAATGGAGCTCAATCCCCCCTCTACTATGGCTGAGTCCTTAATGGAGCTCAGAGCTCAATCCCCCCTCTACAAGGGCTGAGTCCTTAATGGAGCTCAGAGCTCAATCCCCTCTACCAACGCTGAGTCCTTAATGGAGCTCAGAGCTCTATCCCCCAGCTACAAAGGCTGAGTCCTTAATGGGGCTCAGAGCTCTATTCCCCTCTACCAACGCTGAGTCCTTAATGGAGCTCAGAGCTCTATCCCCCAGCTACAAAGGATGAGTCCTTAATGGGGCTCAGAGCTCTATTCCCCTCTACCAACGCTGAGTCCTTAATGGAGCTCAGAGCTCAATCCCCCCTCTACTAAGTCTGAGTCCTTAATGGAGCTCAGAGCTCTATCCCCCAGCTACTAAGGCTGAGTCCTTAATGGAGCTCAGAGCTCTATCCCCACTCTACTAAGGCTGAATCCTTAATTGAGCTCAGAGCTCTATCCCCCAGCTACTAAGGCTGATTACTTAATGGAGATCAGAGCTCTATCCCCCCTCTACCAAGGCTGAGTCCTTACTGAAGCTCAGAGCTCTATCCTCCAGCTACTAAGGCTGAGTCCTTAATGGGGCTTAGAGCTCTATCCCCCCTCTACCAAGGCCGAGTCCTTAATGGAGCTCAGATCTCTATCCCCCTCTTCTAAGGCCGAGTCCTTAATGGAGCTCAGTGCTCTATCCCCCAACTACTAAGGCTGAGTCCTTAATGGAGCTCAGAGCTCTATCCCCCCCTACTAAGGCTCAGTCCTAAATGGAGCTCAGAGCTCTATCTCCCATCTACTAAGACTGAGTCCCAAATGGCACCCTATTCTAGTGCTGAGTGATCAGTGCTTTTTGATGTCGGTTCGGTTTTGGTTCAATTGTTAAAAAATTATCGCAGATTTCGGTTTCGATAACTTCTTACAACATGAAATGCACTATGCATTATGTGGGTTGAATGCTGTAACAACACAGAATAAAACAATTAATACAAGTCCCATGATGGTAGTGACTGCCCATTACCACTTATCACTTATTGACCATTTATAAAATATCAAATATTTCAGTTATGTAAATTTAATTTGTTTAATTTGATGACTTTATTATTTCATTCAAGTCATCATCTCCATAGAGCTGCTGCCTATGCTGTCTGACAAAATCACTATTTTAGTAGAGCTTCAAAGTAAATAAGGCATACTTTTATGACTGCTGAATACCAACTATCAATCACTTAGATCTTGTATTTTCAGGCAGCGATATATCAGAAAGCAACTGCTCTCTATCCTTCTTGATCACACAATCTTCTGTCTTCTCTCTCCGTGTCTGCCCCACATTAACCTAACATAGCAGGCATAAAAAAGGAACACACAGACCGGACAAGTAGGCGCGCAAAGTTAATTACCTCAATTTCTGCGCTAAACTATGTCAAATAATGGCCTGTTGGAGACTACAACTCCCTACTACACAATTCGGGCTTGATCTGATTTATCTCTAGAGAAACTGCGCAATATGAGCATTGAGCTCAAAGGAAAAAAAAGGAAGGAAATTGAATTCAAAGTTGAACCGACATCCGACATTTAGTTGTTTAGAAACAGAAAATATCAGACATTTAGTTGTTTAGAAACAGAAAATATCAGACATTTAGTTGTTTAGAAACAGAAAATATCAGACATTTAGTTGTTTAGAAACAGAAAATATCAGACATTTAGTTGTTTAGAAACAGAAACAATCAGACATTTAGTTGTTTAGAAACAGAAAATATCAGACATTTAGTTGTTTAGAAACAGAAAATATCAGACATTTAGCTTAATCACTCAGCACTACCCCATTCGCCTATATAGTGCACTACTTTTTTCTAGGGCCCATATGCCTCTTTTCAAAAGTAGTATACTATGTTGGGAATGTAGTGCTATTTGGGACAACATGTCATTGTCTCCCGGTAATTATCGATAGGCTTGTCCAACTAGTCAGTCTGGCACCAGACAACAATACAGGCCAAACGATAAGCAAACAGACCTCCTCTGCTGGCCTGAGGATCTGATAGGGAGGAAGGAGAGGGGTGGGAGAGGAGGAGTAGTGTCTCTAGACCTGGCTAAACCGCTTTCATTTTCGGGTAAATACTCCTGGAGTAGCAGGCCATGGCTCTGTATGTGGTGCAGACACTCAAACTCTCCTGGGTCCTCCTGACTCACCATGGATGTGTCCCAAATAACACCCTGTTCCCATTATAGTGCACTTCTTTTGACCGAAGCCCTATGGTCTCTGGTCAAATGTAGCGCACTGTAGAGGGAACAGAGTGCCATCTGGGACACAACCCAGGTGATTGGTGATTCTCTCCACTGAAGCCTGCTATAGCAGTAACATAATTTATGCCCTTTAATTGTTATGAATATGTATATGGTTAACGACGACATGATAAAATGTGTTAAATATATACAGTAGTATTATGTCCTTGCGAAGGCAGAGCATGGACTGCTTAAATCCAAGGTAACAACCTATTTCTGTGCATTAATCCCAATGTATTTCTCCAACATATAGGAAAATGAATACCTGCCTACTGTATCCAGGACATTGCGAAAACATAATAAAGCTCTATTATTTTTCACAATTTGCCTAGAATATACTGCTCTGAAATCGGCCATGGACAAAGCCTGTGATATTCATAATGAACCTAAACCAACTTGGGCTCAGTACATGAAGGCTGTATGTCTGTCCAGGCAGGTCTCAGCGTAGACCCAGTCCTCTTTAAGCTGCTGATGACCTCATCAACATGGGACACACAGCTTTTAGGGGGCTTTCCGTCCTCTCAACCTCTCCTCCACCTCTATGCTCCTGTTTAATGTGTGGATGGTGGTTTTGAGTCATTATCCAGATCGGGTGTATCTGTATAGTAACCAAACCGACTCCTCCAACATTTGTTGCATATGACTAGATATGCCCAAATGACCCCGTACTAACAACTACAGGAATATGAATCACTGAATGCAACCAATTATTTGTAAGGCAAGATAATCAGCTAATTAGGGGGTGGTGCACAAAATATAATAACTGATAAACATGTATTTTACATGGGCCATTTGATACACATAGTTAAACATGTATTGTAACTGAAATAACTACTTCAGTCATATTAGAATTCATCGTTATGCTAATAAACAGCAATTTCATAAGTTAGCCTACTGTATTCAGGGCACATGTTTCTTAATATTGCATCAGATGCTGTATGTAACCTGTGTTTCTGCTAGCCTCATTACAACAGGAAACTGAACACCCCAGATCAGTTAGATTGTCTAGACGTAGTCTCTAGAGATGATCAGAATGCTTAAGGTACCAGTCAGAAACAGACCCATTTTGGGTGAACGGAGGGTCAGACCATTCAAGACTGATGGTGATGACCAGGTGTTAACACAAACAAGCAGGTGGAGAGAATAAGTAGCTTTGTGATCATAGCAGACTGACAGCTCAGTAGCACAAATAGCCAGGTGTATAGCACAAACAACCAAGGGAAGGAAACAAATAGCCAGACAAACACAGCATTAAGAGTCAGGATTATAGCACACCTACATCTAAAACACATAGCCTCCAGGTGTGTTGTATAAACAGGCAAGTTCAGAGCAAAAGTAGTCACATGTATTAAGATAATAGGCATTCGGAACAATAGCTCTGTATGAAATAGGTGTTGGTTACAGAAAACCTACTTAGTCAGTTGCCACTCTGGTACGCTCACACCACATAACAGAACACATAACAGAACACAGAACAGAACACAGAACAGAACACATAACAGAACACGTAACAGAACACAAAACAGAACACATAACAGAACACATAACAGAACATGTAACAGAACACAGAACAGAACACAGAACAGAACACAGAACAGAACACAGAACAGAACACATAACAGAACACATAACAGAACACGTAACAGAACACGTAACAGAACACAAAACAGAACACATAACAGAACACATAACACACCACAAAACAGAACACATAACCGAACACATAACATAATACATAACGGAACACATAACAGAACACATAACACATAACATAACACATAACAGAACACGTAACATAACACATAACATAACAGAACACGTAACAGAACACATAACAGAACACGTAACATAACACATAACATAACAGAACACATAACATAACACATAACATAACATAACACATAACAGAACAGAACACGTAACAGAACACGTAACAGAACACATAACAGAACACATAACATAACAGAACACATAACATAATACATAACGGAACACATAACATAACACATAACATAACAGAACACGTAACAAAACACGTAACAGAACACATAACAGAACACATAACATAACACATAACATAACACATAACATAGCAGAACACATAACAGAACACATAACAGAACACGTAACATAACACATAACATAACAGAACACGTAACATAACACATAACAGAACACATAACATAACACATAACATAACAGAACACGTAACAAAACACGTAACAGAACACATAACAGAACACATAACATAACACATAACATAACACATAACATAGCAGAACACATAACAGAACACATAACAGAACACGTAACATAACACATAACATAACAGAACACGTAACATAACACATAACAGAACACATAACATAACACATAACATAACAGAACACGTAACAAAACACGTAACAGAACACATAACAGAACACATAACATAACACATAACATAACACATAACATAGCAGAACACATAACAGAACACATAACAGAACACGTAACATAACACATAACATAACAGAACACGTAACATAACACATAACAGAACACATAACATAACACATAACATAACAGAACACGTAACAAAACACGTAACAGAACACATAACAGAACACATAACATAATACATAACGGAACACATAACATAACACATAACATAACACGTAACAGAACACATAACAGAACACATAACATAATACATAACGGAACACATAACAGAACACATAACACATAACATAACACATAACATAACATAACACATAACACGTAACAGAACACATAACATAATACATAACGGAACACATAGCATAACACATAACATAACACGTAACAGAACACATAACATCCAGAAATTAAAAATGTGATTTTATTATTATTTTTTCTAATATGTTGAGGGAGAAATAGCTACTGAAACACAATAATCAGGCTCTTCTTCACTCTGCTGTTTCTTCTCTTCTTTCTCTCTCTCTTTCTTTCTTTCTCTTTCTTTTTCTTTCTCTCTCTCTCTGACTCTTTCTCTCTATCTTTCTCTCATTCTTTCTCTCTCTCTCTCTCTCTCTCTCTCTGTCTCCCTCTCTCTCTCTCTCTCTCTCTCTCTCTCATCTTTGTACTAATGCTTCTCTCTAATCTTATTTGCATTCAAATGACCTCACCAGGTGGTACACCAATCAGAGGTAAGAATGCTGGGTACAGAAAAAATGTCCACTCATGTCATCCTTCCTGTCCTCCTCCTCGTTCTCCTCCTTTTCCTC